>NW_024962263.1:30236822-30319322 GCF_019238085.1 Lagopus leucura
TCTTTCTCTCTTTCTCTCTTTCTCTCTTTCTCTCTTTCTCTCTTTCTTTCTTTTCTTTCTTTTCTTTCTTTTCTTTCCTTCTTTCCTTCTTTCCTTCTTTCCTTCTTTCCTTCTTTCTTTTTTTTCCTGATATAGTTGGTTTCATATTTTTGATTCTCAAGTCCATATTCTTATGCTTAATTATATGTTGAATATCTGAAAGTCATCTGAAAAGAAGCATTGCTATCTTCTAAATTCTGACTGATCATGTAAAATACCTGAATTAAGGAAGACATAAGTTGAGTAACTACAGGAAAAAGTATAATTATCTGTCTTAGCTTATCTCCAAATCTGCAAATGGTTTTGTAAAATTGCTTTCCACACCCTAGATAGCTTATGATTTACTTAAATAAAACAGGCAGTGGTAAAAAATAAAATAAATTCATAGAAACAAAGGCAAAAATTGTTAATTAGTAAGTTTAGTAAGAAAATATGAAGAGAATAAGGCAAAGGACTGATGGGGAGATGAGCCAGATTTACCAACAAAATGAAAAGGAGTGAAAATAGGTTTTAAAACTGAGCCTGCAGAATCTTTTTTATCATGAGATGCCTTTGCACCTAGATCCTTTCCTTCTTCTGCTGTACTGGCTTCAACTTAATGGAAAGCAGAATGTTTTTATTCTTGGAAAAATATCACTCCAGAACTGTTTTTCTTTCCCAAATGGGGAAAGAGTACAAAAGACAGATTATAACATAAATCTCTAAGAAGGCAAGGAGTTTGGATGGCAGAGGTATTTACTTCAGATTGCTTCTGTTTAGTCCATCATGAACCGTACTTCTCAATGCTATTATTTTTTTTTTTTAATAAGGAAAATGATCTCCCTATCTTTCCAGTCACACGGACATGATGCTGATCAGACATGATGGGATACTTCATGTAAGACTTTTCTACAGAGATCCCTTTATGGTCCTCTTTTTGATAGTTTTCCCTTTCCTTTATTATATCTGATTTTTAATAACATATTTCTATAATATTTTTATCTCTTTCTGTATATTCAGTCCCATAAGTGAAATGTTTTTTCTCTTCCTCCTTTCTTGTTTGTTCTGGTTTTGGAAGTAGAATAGTAAATTTATGTATTTTCTTTCCTTTCAGATCCCTTTGGTCTTTCTTCATCATAATAGATGAATTTACCTCCATGCCTTCCTTCTGTGTCCAGATTTTTGTTTTTCACATAAAACGTTCAGGTTTATATCCAGGTAATGAATCTTATTTCTTTTTGAACCATAACACTACAATATCCCTTCTTTGTCACTGGAGGATAATTTCCTGTCTAATTACAGATCTGTTTTTCTTTTTTTCTTGCTTTCTTTTTTTTTTTCTTTTTTTTTTTTCTCTTCAGGTCTAAATGATCTTTCCTGCTTGAAATACTAATGTTGTATGTATCGCTTTTTTTCTAGTACTCATATTACACTATGCAAAGTCCACCTGTTATGTCTTTCCACATCAAATTCAGATATCATCATGATCAAAAGTCTGTAATTTGATCCTATCTTCATCTTTCCTCTACTCATCTAAACACTATCAGAAGCTTTATTCTTCCTTAATTATCAATTTCAATCATTCAAACACATTCAAAAAAATTTTTCAATTTCAATTTTCCTATTAAAATCTACCTCTTTCTTATTCTGTACCAACATAAAATGAAATAATTATAGACCTGACATACGGTATACTAGGTGAAGATTTCTGTAAACTAAAACATGGTAGGGCATATACTTGTTATATGTGAAAATACTATGACATTAAATATGCATTAAAAAGTTATTAGGCTACATGTGAAATCCCACTGGTGGCATATTTATGTAAATTTTATCTTTTTTGATGAAAGTATTCTTTTCGAATCCTAGCAGACTATTTTATAACTATACTTGGATTTTCCTCAACAATAGAACAAATTCAAAGTTTGCTTTCTTTCTTCAGAAATACAGAAGCAGTCTAAATGTTTCAGAAACTGTTATCTTTATTTTGAATGTGAACTTTTCTTCATTTCTGAACATATAATTTTTCCAATTACTTTCTCAAGGACTAACAAAATATGTAGTGCACAAGAGGACAAACTTTGTTTAATCCACATTTCTACAGTCAGTTTACAAGTCACAATGCCCTTAGCCTGTGAGAAGGATTCAAGAATTCCAAGTGCTGAGTGTGTATAGAATATAATCCTAAATATCCAAATGTATTTCCACTAGAGAAAGATGATCCTCTTCTTCACTGTAAATACCAATTCTTCCTTTTGACTCCTGACTCCTCCTGACTTATTTTCTCCAGATATTTTTAAAAGAATAGATAATATATACCCTTGTCTTACCACTTTATTGCATTTTCCTATTTGTTTTTGGAAGGGGAGCCACATGAATTTATATGGACATCATCAGACTTGAGCAGGGTTAATCTACTTAGGCTCAGGTGAGTTCATTTTAGTTTTGATTCACTTCATCGCACATCTATAATGGTTATTAACAGGCTTAGGGACCTTTGGGAGCTTATGGATAACAATGCAGCACCATGGAAGGTGGGAAATCATTATCCTAATAAGGTTGGTGTAATAATTTGCAGTCACACAGAGTTTCGGTACTAATCCTTGGGGTTGGTATAGGTCACTAGGTCTGTAAACCTTTCATCAACTTTATACATTTTTTGCTCGTGCTCTTTAATTAATGAATATATAGTAACATAAAAGCAGATGTAAAGATTTTAACATACATATATATACGTGTATGTGTTATGTATCACTAGCAAATTTTACTGGCTATACAGGTATATTCTTTTTAAATATGTCTGTCACTCTGAAAGTAATGCCTGCTTTTCATTTCCATGGAATTTATAACAGATAAAAAGAGCAAAATAACACTATTTGATAGAAAAAATCAAATAGCTACAAAACAGCCACAAAACACTATTTTTCAACATAGTAATCACCACAAGTTAATTGAGATAATGGATGAGCCAATTTGAGACGCTCTTCATTTTGTGGTGTGATAGCTGTGTATGATTGCCTGGAACATGGCTTCTCTTTCACATTACTGTCACCACTGCTGAAATGCACCACGCACTACCTCACTGTGTTACACCCACTGTTTGGTCTCCATAAATGTTTGGCAAGTGTGGATGAATGTGCCATTTTTTCTGAATGGAGGAATTCAATTCCATGCCTTTGCTTCATCTGCACTTCCATATCCAATGCCATTGTGCCAGACTGCCCCTCTGCTGCCTTCTGTCACACGACAACAAAATGTAGTATAATACTGGAGAGAAAGTTCAGCCTCTATTGCCATATCTCCAACATCCACATCTGATGTCATGGTCTTCTGTAATAAAATAGGAATCATTACTTTTGAAGCTGTCATTGCACAGAATCACAGAATCACAGAATGGCCAGGGTTGGAAGGGACCTCAAGGATCATGAATCTCCAAACCTCCTGCCACATGCAGGGCCACCAACCTCCCCATTTAATACTAGATCAGGCTGCCCAGGGCCCCATCTCATCTGGCACTGAACACCTCCAGGGACGGGGCATCCACAACCTCTCTGGGCAGCCTGTTCCAGCACCTCACCATTCTCTCTGTTAAGAACTTCCCCCTGACATCCAACCTAAGTGTTTCCTCCCTCAACTTAAAATCATTTCCCCTTGTCCTGCAGTTGTCAGCCCTTTCAAAGAGTTGATTCCCCTCCTGTTTGTAGTCTCCCTGTAGGTACTGAAAGGCTGCAATGAGGTCACCCTGCAGCCTTCTTTTCTCCAGGCTGAACAAGCCCAGCTCCCTCAGCCTGCCTTTGTAGGGGAGGTGCTCCAGTCCTCTGATCAACTCTGTGCCCCCTCCTCTGGACCCCCTCCAACAGCTCCAACAGCTCTCTGTCTTTCTTGTACTGGGGCCTCACAAGAGCAAATTATTATTACTTTGTATATTATTTATACTTTATATATTGTTACTGTGTATAAATTATTTTTAAATGTAGCTCTTAATTCTGAAAAAAAAAGTTTATATCTTACTATTTTAATAAATTGTGGTTATTCATTATTCAAATAACGTGCACTTAATACAATATTCCTCTTCCTTTTTTTCAAAAGCAGGTCATGGTTAAAGTATATTTTGTGCTTTCTATGACAAGAAATTGCATAAGGGTGAAATTCTAAGAGTGAATTTTTATCTCTGGATCTGTCCTGCAAACCACAAAATCAACTTTGTATACTTCAGAAATTTATTTGCTTTATTTGTTTATTAGCATTATTATTTGTTTTCATATTTATTAAATTCTTCTGTAGATAAATACATGCAATTCCTTTTACTCTGAGCAGAAGCTGTATGAAGCATGAATTAGAAAAACAGTTCAGGTGTTTTATAGTCATCAACTTCTAGGAAGCAGGGAACATTCATGCTATTTTTATCCTTTTGCAAATTTTAAACCATTGGATTTATAACTTGATCTGAAACAAGCTTAAGGGAGGTAGGTATCTGAGAAAGTAATCAAATCAGCCAAAATGCTAAGAGATGTTTAGGAAGTTAAATCACATTGATTGCATCACGATGGAGTCTTAAATAAAAAGCCCACCTAATTTCAGAAGAAATTATCATGGTTTCTTACATACTCAGAGAGTGGACAAGCTCAGAGTAGTTATATTCCCTATATTTTATGATACGGTCTAATACTTTAGTTAGAAATAACCAAGGTAGGCTAGAATGAATATTTTATTCCACCCATGTTATCCAGATCTTGTTTCTCTGAATGGAGAAGGAGTCTTCTAGCTCCTTCTAAGGCAATTAGGGAAGTCAGAGACAAATGTGTTACTCTTCTTTTGAGGCTGCATTGCAAAGTAGAAAAAGAACTCTGGAGTTACATTGAGAGTATGCAAGAGTGGAGAATCACCCAATATCAATTAGGAGATATAGAAGAAAGGAAACAGAAATGTTCCTCCATTTCTGTGCTGGCTCTCAAGTCTTAATCTTATGTCAGATAAAGCATTCTGGATCAAAGAGAAGTTAGATATTTCTCATCTCAAGTACCAGAACTGTTCTTCAAGTATCTTGCTAACTTCAACAAGTAAGAAAGAAAAATCTTGACTGTAAAAAACTGCATGGCTTCTAGTTATCCTGGGGGTTACAAATGGAAGCGTCTGCCCTCTCACATGAATGGACCTGAGCCAGGAGTCTGTCCAAAATGAAGATATTCTTTATCATTATAACTAATGCATGTTTGATTAGTCAAAGGGGCATGCTAGCAGCCTCCACTGATATGACCAGATGCTTACACAGGTTTCCATTACCTAATCAGACATGATTTTTTCATATGTGGGCAGATGCTTTCAGATATGCTGTTGGGAAAGAAGATTCAAGACTGAAAGTTCATCTTGAGCAAAATTGTTTGGGTATCATTTCCAACTCAGTCTTTCATTAAATACAACCCTTTATTTGTATGCAAATAGAATTTTTGAATTGCTTGGCAACTACTAGACAATCTGAACTAATGCAAAGCTTTGCATCTTATTTTCAGAAAGGAAGCCAAGAATTTCTGATAAAGAAACAGTAACATTCTGCCTCCAGGGACTGATGTGTGTATCACAATCTATTGTTGTACTGTTAGTTAGAAACCATGAGTATCTCTCCTTGCTACACTCCAGTGCAATGTGGTAGAGTTTGGACAAATCACTTAGCTTCTGTGTGCTTTATCAGTCCCTTTAATTCTTCGTGACGTTCAGTTTCTGCCAAGACACATATAACATTATGATTTTTAATTTTAGGACTATGAATAAATAAAAGTAGGAACTGTCTGTAAAAGTAGTGAAAGCATTTTCAGCTACTGAATTAATAGTTAATCTGTAAATGATGGTGTGTCATTAGAATAACAGCCAGTAGAGCCATATATTGATTGTAGTTCTTGACATGGGTAGAGCTAAATCTTCTGCTCAATCTTCTTAATTGTTCCTTTTTGGCATCTATTTTAGATTACACCTGAAACTTTGGGTTTTTTTTTTTAGGTTGAATAGATGTGACAAATAGTTAATATTAAACTATTAGGAATTAAATTTATATTTTACAATTATATATATTAATAGAGATAGATACATGATAAATATAATTCTCATCTTTAGTGCAAAGTTGTATGCATTAGAGGCATATGACGTTAAATTTAGAATGACAATTAATATATAAGAAACAGAAATGAAAATATACTGTAACAAGTGCTCTCTGTGCAACAAAACATTGTCAGTGATTGTGTTGAAATTAGCATTTTGTTGAGAAAAAGATGGAAAATTTGAAACAAATTTTCTGGTGAAAGCATTTGCTGCAGATTGTTTTGGATTGAAGAGTACTTTTTCTACATTAGGCTGGAGATTTTTTCTGGAGAAAAAAATCTCTCTTCTCACTGCATCCTAAACATACTCCAACCTCTAATGAGGACATAAATATCCACATATATGACTAGTCTTTCAGACCTAAGAATCACTAAGGCAGCAAGAGCGTTCTGTGCAGGGGACTAGATTAAATCAAGTACAGAGTAAGACTGACTGAAATACATTTAGTTATAGGGACTGCAGGAGCAACCACTTTGATCTGCTGACTGCTTTTACTGCATTAAATCACCTGTTAGCATAGACATGTCCAATATTATCCTGACCACACATCATTTTTCATGTATTTCAGTTATTAACTTTAACTTTATTAAGTGATGTTATGTTTGTATTCAAACAAACACATACACGAGCATGCACACATGTATTTGTCAATATATACATATATATGAAAACATGTCCTGTGTGCTTTAAGACAGAACAATCTGAATTTTTAAAAATAAAAATATACAGGAAAAAGTTTTGAAGTATTGTTTCTACTTCAGTGTTGACACAGCTTGAGTTAAAATTTAGAGTTTGCATTCAAAATGTTCATCTTAGGGGAAAAAATATATATAGCAGTCACATTAAGTGGACCAAGATTCTCATCAGCTGGAAATCTGAAAGATGGATTGCAAAACTAAATTACTGGTGAGTGGTAAACCAGCACGTATTCAGCTGGTGTGTACAAGGATGTTGATTTGCTGTAAGCTTATTAACACCAAAGACATTCCAAAGGATTGGAAAAAAGATAATACAATGCCAGAGCTTAAAAAGACTAAATGAGGCAACCCACATAATCAATTGTAGGGCTGTTGGCATGACATTGATCCCAGGCAAAATAGTACTGACTGATATAGGACTCTGCTATCAAAGAATTCAAGGAGGAAAATAAAATGAATGCAAATAGACACAGTACATGGAAAGATGATCCTGACAAAATAATTTCCTTTTATGCTAGATTACTACTTTGGTTGCAAAATGTAATTGTGTTTATGTGATGTCCTAGGTTTCTTTAAGACAGAATGTGTCTTACAGACACTCATACATGAGTTATGTATAAATGCACACAGCACTATTTATAAATACATACAGCATTAAAAAAAAAAAAAAAAGTGATTCAGAAATGTCATGATGCATGTTAAAAAATCTAATGTCATTAAAAAGACTTCAGTGGTTCTCTTACAGGTCCTGACATGTAAACATAATTATTACAATGAACTGAGTCTTACAGGGATTTTTTGTCATTTTCTTAATCAATTTAATAATTTATATCAGTGACCAGGGGAAAAAAAAAAAAAAAAAAAAAAAAAAAAAAAAGTGGAATATTAGTGTATTTGTGTCATTTTCAATGGTGGAAAAGTTTAGAGTGGAACAGTGTGTAGTAGGTGAGTGCTGGACCCCCCCACGGGATGTGACATGGCAGGACCTCCCAGTTTATAAACCAACAGTGAACAGTGTGGGTTGCTGCAGCAGAAGAATCTGTTTATGTGGATTTTCTGAGCATAAGCAGACAATAGGATTTATTGAGGTCAATTTTAGAAAGTATTACCCCACAGACAAACTCTATGTGGAAAGGTGATGCATTCAGTTGTTCTCATCACATCCAGACAAGGAGCAATGGACAGTTTTTTAACTTCCAAAATTTGCAAGGAATGAAAAGTAATACAGAAAGAAACAAGGCTGTGTTCATGGTCTACAGCCAACCCAGGGGATATAATTATAGTCTGTATCCTTTTGTACAACCATAATCTGCTAGTAACTTCTCCCAGACCCATCTTGTATGATAGGACTCTTCAAGTGTTATCAGTCCCAGACTTTTGTCATAGCCTTGCTGCTGGCACCCAATGGTCCTATTTCTGTTACGCTTTTTTCTTCCTGTAACCTGTTGCAGACGTGGCATTCTGTAGTTTCCTGTGATATCAAGGAACAGAAGCCAGTTTCTCAGGAACTGCCTGTGTATTGCACACTCCTATACTATACTTAACACCAAAATTAAACATATTGGAGATAAAGATAAGGAGAGCTTGAATTCTGTTAGACTCTACAGCCAAAATGCAAAAGTTTATACAGTGCTGACACTCATTACGTAGGCCTAGTCCTGAAGCACATGACTCTGAGTTAGTCAAGCAGATTTCTTATGGTGTCTAGGGAGAGTTAGTTCCCCTACAGTAGGATCTAGAAGAAACAGAATACTAAGTTATCAGCATGTGAAATGGAGTAATCCCTGAGAAACAGTACTGTGCAAATAATTCACCGTAGGCATCATCTTCTTTTACTTTACTTGTTAACCTCTATTTGAACATTTTAAATTTCTATGGCTGAAGGCAATAGAAGTGTGTCTCACAGATTGCGTGCAAACACTGTTAGAGGAAGAGCAACTTATATATATAATATATATATTATTTTTTGTTTGTAGTTAAGTAAAATAATATTAGTGGTAAATTGAGCCTTGCTTCATAACTTCATAAGTTATTCCTCAAAGAACACAGATATTTGATAATGTGAAAAGCAAGTTAGTAGTTTTCAGAGGAAACAGTGCTGCTGCCGTTTTCAATTAGTGAGATAAAATATAAAATTCAGAAATGTAAAATTGAGGGTCAGATTTGCTTGTTAATGTGGACCAGATTCTCAACTGATGTAAAAAAACATAGTTTACTGTAGTTACAGTGGAATTACTTTCTTCCATACCAGCAGTGTCTGGCAAATTTTATTTATTTTAACTCTCAGTATGACTTGAAATTACTCCAAGATACTCCACTCTTTTTCTCATTTTACCGTAAGTCAAAATACAGTGTAGAAACAACTGGTGATTCTCCTTACCATTGGAATTTAGATTAGATACAAATGTAATTTAGATGGTACTTTGTTTCACAACTCAGGGGATCTGTTGCATACTTACTAGGGGTGAGAGCATTTAGCTGACACCAGGAATACTATCATCTGGCAAGCACTGTACCATAGACAGGACTTAGGAAAATTGTGTTTACTAAATAAAAAAGAAGTATAAGTGCAAAATATCTTGGTTGTAGGATAGGCAGCTAATTTAAACGATCACAGATGGTGATGTACTAGCTGATTATTGACAACAGTATCAGCTTTAGAAAAGGTTTTGACAGGCCTCATCATACAATGATTAATTACTTTGAGGCATTCCAATTTCCTCTCTTCTTCGGCTCATGGCTCAGGGTAAAATCTGTTGCTCTTATTACACTCTACAACACAGGAAATATCTTCTCACTGCTGTGTCCAAGGACCAATCAGAGTGCAAAAGTCAAAAAAATAAGACCCGTGGTCAATACCGGAAAAAGTTTTCCTCAATGGGAATAAGGAAGGAAGTTAATGAAGCTTTGCCCTCCATATTATAATTTGCTTTAAAAGAGCAAATGGATAGGACAGATGACTAGATTTTCTGAAGGAAGCAGGTGAATATGAGTCCAGTCAATTCTCAGATTACGGATAAGAGATTTAGAAAGAAGAGAGGAAGCAAAATATATTGGTTGTCTTGCTTAAATTATGCTTGATTTCCATTAAAAATTACAAGAAGAATAGAAGTGGATATAAGAAGGATCTATCTATTTTCCTAAGATCACCTTAAAGAAGAGACATTAGCTATCATCTGCAGAATTGCTCTTATGTTCCTGGTTTTGAATACACAGTTTTTCTGGATGTAAATTAGTTATCAACACATTCTAGAAATGGACAGGGCTAAGTCCTGTCCCATGAATGTAAGGAAAATTGTTCAGCAAGTTGCTGTTGTAAAGGGATGTGGCATTTTTAATAATGCAAAGGAGATGCTACATTGCCACATATCGAGTGTGTTTAATGTTTTAAAGTTTTCCCTTGCGTGACCTGAAACAATAGAAAGCATATAGGAGGGGTGAGCTGCATCACAGTGCAGGATTCTGTTTAAGATTTTCAGGCTAGCTCCAGATGAGGTGGTAGATCTACACATCTGTACAATGATGAACAGAAATTGTTCTCTGGGTCCTGGATGCAATGCAGATACATAGTTGCTGCACTGTATTATACTTTGGCTGGAATAGCTATGCTGACGTGGCTATGTTTCTTCCAGTCTTAGCCTTATCCTGGGCTAGGTTAAATCTTTCTGCCATACAGTACAAACTTGTGCATGGCCTTTACTAGAACCTAGAAATGTTGATCCTCCAATTATACTGTTTGTTGTATCTAAAAATAGGGTAGGCAATCTCACTGATATGTCCAGCTGTAATTGACAAGCTGCATTCTGTGTCATCTTTTTTTTTTTTTTTTTTTTTTTTTTTTTTTTTTTTTTTTTTTTTTTTGTGCTGGAATTCCTCATAAGCATCAGAAGTTGACTACAGCTACATGTGGAACAATACATTGCTCAGAACTATATTTTCAGTTTGTAAACAGAAACTGCTCCCTAGTTTCTGGTGGCTATGTCTTGCCTCAAGGTTGAAAATCAGGCTGGTTGACTGTTGAGGGTCAAACTTGATGTAGACTGACAGGGATTTCAGAGTTACTCTGTGTAAGTGTATGTGTGCCAGGGGAAAAGGTGTTTTCAACTTCCTCTGCAACATAGGATGTGGTTCAGCTTTTGGGAATCATCAGGGCAGCTCTCACTTCGTCAGTTTTCTAACATCAAAGAATCCTTTGGCATTACTAATGCCTTGATCTCTTCTTCTCTGTCTGTAGCACAGTTTATTTTGAAACTCTGTGATCTAATTAAAACCTTAGGGCTCGTATGAAACTGAGTGATAGATATGGTTTGTGACATAAGAAAATGGGAAGGTCAAATAATAATTTGTTGATTTGGTGATCTTTTCTGGCGTTGTGTTCTACAAGTCTTTGTCTTCTCCCTATTAAACAAAATACAGTAAGAATGCTGTAGATATTTAATGGCTTTAAAACTGTAAGAAAGCCTGCCTTGAATTTACTAAAAACAAAAGCAGAAGTAAAATAGTAATGATAGTAATTCTACTATTAAAATTAATAATAAACAAGAAAACAACCTCACCAACAAAACAAAAATCTTTAGAATTCTGAGGAATTTTTATCTTTACCTGAGTGTATATGGTTTACTCAGTATAATTCTTCAGCTTATTTTCTGTTTGAATCTTTATACTTCTAGCTTTTCACTCTTGTGTTTCACTTTGGCAAGGCAAACCTCTTGACTACTTTGGCAGATTTCTTCAGTGAGAATGCTGTTTATTGAATGACTGAGGGAAGAAATGTGTGAGTTCTTTACTGACCAAATGTGAAATAGCTTTATTGTTACCTTTGAGAGTCGATGACCATTATCAAATTTGTGATCATATTACAGCAATAATATATACGTACAGTAGTTCAATGTGTCATAATTGCTGTAGATATGGGAGTACCCCAAGGAATTTATTCACCTAAATACACTACTAATGTAGCTTTGAAGAGCGACCTAAAAAACAAAGTATGTGCGGCCCCCAGTATAGTATTTTGAATAGTCATATTTTATTTCTGATCCATAAAAGAAAGTGCCTGGCTAGGGCCACTAACAAGGAAAAACAAACAAACAAACAAACAAACAAAAAACAAACAAACAAAAAAAAAACCACTTAAAAATAGGTAGAAAATTTCGCACTGTTGAAGAGAAATTAACAGAACAAGGAAAAAATAATTTCATAAAAAATAGCGCAAAAAAAGAACAGTATGTGAAAATACAAAAAAAAAGGATCAAACTACTTCCCACAAAAAATGAACATGTAGTTGAGATACAGGAGCATATTTTATTTTGTTGTTGGACAATGCCCTGAAAGTACATGTGGTCTAGAAATCATCATATCAGTAATGGAAATGGGACCAAATTTGATTACGCCTATAACAAATGTTCCTGCATTTAACAATATGTTGAGCATTTTCACATGAGCCTACCTGCTATATCATCAACTCAGCAACAAATATGTATTTGTACAGAAAGAGTGTTAGATTTTCCTGTCCTTATATTCATTCACATACATTTTATATACTGAGAAACATAGCAGCATTTATTTTGTTTTTGCTATATATAGTCTCTATTTGCCATCAAAATTGAGAAAATCAGGAATATTATTTTCATTTCACTTCAGTAACAGCCATTGAAAAGAAAAGCTTATTTCTGCCACTCTGCATTACATAATTTATTAAATGTTTTTAAATAGGAATTCAATTCCTAAAATGATCATTAATGTAGCTGAGGCAACTATGTCCAAAACATCATTACAAAAAAGCAAAGTATAATATAATGCACAGCTCAAGAATTGCCTGAACTCTTTATACATAATATTGTTCTAGAATGGAGTTTCTGGTATTACAGAAATCTTGCCTATCTTTTAAGACTTTGGAATATCATACATGTAGTAGAATCCTTCTATTAGTTAGCATCCACCAAAAGTGCAGCTCTAGGTGACACATTTCATTGGAACAAGGCCAAAGTAAAATTTTTCTCTATCTTCCATGTTATTGTCCACAATAGAGTAGTTCATAGTAAACATTTTATTAAGAATTTCAGTCTATCAAAGAAAACACTATGTATATAAGCTATTGGAGAAGAAAGTAAATTCGATAATAAACTTGAATTCATTATTATTCCAGTTCAACCTTATCCATGGTATTTAAACAATTCAGTATTCCCTGGAGTGACTCAAAAGGGAACGTAGAGTGACTTACTACATTCCTTTGAAAAGGACTATTTAAGTATTTTTTTTTTTTTTTTTCCTCAGGTCAAAGGCAGACCACGGTACAGGTAGTATGCTAAATGTAGTGTAAACCTAGTCTCTGTCTGCAATGAATTTCAGGGCAGACTAAGGGGAAATCTGAGCCAATGTACTTCCATGCTCAGTTCATGGATCAGAAATAAATATGTCCTGATGTAGCTGACCCTGTAGTCCATCTGGTCACAAAGACCGAATGTCACTAAAGTCAGGCTAACAGTATATCACCTCACTTGATGTTAAGTGAGATTAGTGGACTCTGACGCACGCATAGCATAATTGCAGGCAGCCTGAAGCCCACATGAGCCATGTACAATATTGTGGTCTCACTGATACTGAAAACCGATGCATGGATTTGTCTAGTAGCTTCTGGATTACATACAGATGGACTGTTCATGAGCTACGCTGTGATATAGAACTACTTCTTAGTGTAAATAAAACTATTTATTATGAGAATATTTTTCCATCTTCAATCAGTTTGCAAATTGCTGTTTAATTTTCCATTCAATATTACCTCCTGAGCAAAACTCCATCTGAAAATCTTTTCTAGGTTCCTTGCTTTTAATGAACATTTAAGACATATAAGACTTGTCCTGTTGTTCTGTCTTTACTGTGATCTGTCATCTAATGTTGTGTTGTTTTTTTTTCCCCAACTTTCTAATTTACTCTGCATGACTCCTATCTAAAAACTATGAACATCTTATTGTCTATTTGTTGACAATAATCATGATTTGTAGGTGCCAGATCAGTGTGAGCTTTATGTGAATTAATTATGTTTCTATTCTACTTTCATGAAAATAGTTTCTGAAGAATAATATGAACTCATAAAAAAAATAGATATCTGAATTTCCTCCACAAAATCTTTTCTAAAATTTGATAATATACCTTCCACATATTATTATATAAATAATTAAAATAATTAATAAAAAAAATTAATAAATATATTAAATAATGTAATATAATAGTATTACATACTATTTTTAGTCCTCAGTTTTCATGCATTTAAGAAGCACTGAGGCATATAATAAAGATATCTAAAATTTACACTGTCAGTAATAACAGACCCTGCCCCCCTGCTTATTCATTTCCCAATTTTTCTTCCTACCCTCATCCCTTATTAATTAGTTTAGATTTTAGAAGTTACTCCTAGAAAAATATTTAAGATTTTTTTTAAAAAAGGCTTTTAAGTGTTCAAAAATACTGATCCCCAATCCTTCAAGATTTGGTCCATTTCTACATTCATATTAACCTATTAAGCATAGACAGAAATCAAGCCTGAAACATTTATAGGTGTTTAAATAGCTGATTGCTAATGCTGAGATTACATGGTTGTTGCTTTTGCTTTTTGTTAACTAAAATAGGTACAATAGATCACTTTAGATCACTGATCTAAAATTTATGACAATAGCATATCTGGTAGTTTTCAAAGTTTGCAAAGTTTCAAAAGTTTCTTTATCTTCTAGAGTCACAGCAAACTTTCTCTTCTCATTGGAATTATTTATTACATGTTGATCCTCTGTACTACAGACTTCATATAGCGTTGCTTCTTTATCCAGCTTTACTCTCAGCATGTAACTTCTATTAAGGAACAAAAATGAGTGACCAAAAGTGACATACTTATGGAAAAGATGCCATACTTGTATTTACAAGATTACATATGTATATATAATAGCCATGCTTTCCATCATCTATCAGCATTTGTTGTTAACTGGTGAGGTCCCAGAAGACTGGAGGCTTGCCAGTGTGACTCCCATCTACAAGAAGGGTTGTAAGGAGGATATGGGGAACTACAGGCCTGTTACCCTGACCTCGGTGCCAGGGAAGGTTATGGAGCAGAATGTCTTGAGGTAGATCATGTAGCATGTGCGGGACAACTGGGGGATCAAGCCTAGCCAGCATGGGTTCACGAAGGGCAGGTCCTGCTTGAGCAACCTGATCTCCATCTATAATCTAGTGACCCGTCTGGTAGATGAGGGAAAGGCTTTTGATGTAGTCTACCAAGACTTCAGCAAAACCTTTGATAACATCTTCCATAGTATTCTCCTGCACAAGCTGGAAGCCCATGGCTTGGACAGGTACACTCTTGGCTGGATTAGGAACTGGCTGGAAGAACAGGCCCAGAGAGTGGTAGTGAATCCAGCTGGCAACCAGTCATGAGTAGTGTTCCCCAGGGGTTGGTGCTGGGGCCTGTCCTCTTCAATATCTTTATTGATGACCTGGATGAGGGCATTGAATGCACTCTCAGTAAGTTTGCAGACGACACCAAATTGGCTGGAAGTGTCAATCTGCCTGGGGGTAGCAAGGCCCTACAGAAGGATCTGGACAGACTGGATAGCTGGGCTGAAGCCAACAGGATGAGGTTCAACAAGGTCGAATGCCAAATCCTCCATTTTGGCCACAACAACCCCAGGCAAAATTACAGGTTTGGGGGGGAGTGGCTGGTAGAGGAAATGGACCTGGGGGTACTGACTGATGCTGAACATGAGCCAACAGTGTGCCCAGGTGGCCAAGAAGGCCAATGACATCGTGTCTTGCATCAGAAATGGGGTTGCCAGCAGGAACAGGGGAGTGATTGTCCCACTGTACTCAGCTCTGGTAAGGCCACACCTTGAGCACTGTGTCCAGTTTTAGGCAAGAAAGACATTAAGGACCTGGAGCAGGTTCAATGAAGGGCGATAAAACTGATGAGGGGTCTGGAGTATAGGCCTTACAAGGAGCGGCTGAAGGAGCTGGGATTGTTTAGTCCAGAGAAGAGGAGGTTCAAGGGAGACCTTATTGCTCTTTATAACTACCTGAAGGCAGGTTGTAGTGAGCTGGGGTTCAGCCTCTTCTCTTGTGTAGCTGGTGATAGGACTAGAGGGAATGTTTTCAAGCTGTGCCAGGGGAGATTTAGGCTGGATGTTAGGAAATACTACTTTTCTGAAAGAGTGGTCAAGCACTGGAATGGGCTGCCCAGGGAGGTGGTGGAGTCACCAACCCTGGAGGTGTTCAAGGAATGTTTGGATTTTGTGTTGAGGGATATGATTTAGTGAGTACTATTAGTGATAGGTGGACGGTTGGACTGGATGATCTTGAAGCAACCTTGGTGTTTCTGTGATTCTGTGATTCTGGGAGAATTCATTGGGAGCAGCCCTGCAGAGAAGGACTTGGGTTGCCTAATGGATGAAAAGCTGGACAAGAGCCAACAGTGTACTCTTGCAGCCCAGAAGGACAATAGTATCCTGGGCTACATCGGAAGAGAGGTGGCCAGCAGGGCTATAGAGGGGATTGTCCCCCTCTGCTCTGCCTTCATGAGAGCCCATCTGGACTACTGCACCCAGGTCTGTGGCCCTTAGTAGAAGAATAATGTGGAGCTGTTGGAGCAGGTCTGGAGGAGGGTCATGAAGATGATCAAATGGCTGAAAAACCTCTCCTATGAAGAAAGGCTGAGGGAGCTGGGCTTGTTCAGCTCAGAGGAGAGAAAGCTCTGGGGAGACCTTGTTGCAGCCTTCCAGTACTTGAAGGGAATGTATAAACAGGAGGGGGACTGACATTTTAGACAGTCTGGTAATGACAGAAGAAGGGGGAATGGCTTTAACCTAAAAGAAGGGAGATTTATGTTAGAAGTCAGGAATAAATTATTTACTCAGAGAGTGGCGAGGCACTGGCAAATACTGCCCAGAGGAGCTACGGATATCTCATCCCTGGAGGTGCTCAAGGTCAGGTTGGATGGGATCCTGAGCAGCCTGAGCTGGTGGGGGGATTGAAATGAGATGATCTTTAACGTCCTCTCCAACCAAAGCCATTCTAAAGTTCATTCAACCATATTAAAAAAGAAATTAAAAATACACAGAGATGATCTTAAATTCTGCTTTGCATCTAGAAGTGGGTGATGAGAAGTTCTCTAAATGTGTTATTTTGAGCCGATAGATAACAAGAAGAAAAATTTTACTGAAAACTTTATGATACTCAGGACATGGAAGATTCAGGAAAGATTCATTTTTTCTGCTTCAGTTCCAATTCACTTATATTCACATCATGGAGGCTGATAAAATGATTGTTAAAGACAATGTTGTTCTCTCTGTTGAATGGGAAATCTCATTTCTGTAGCAAAGAAAATACTTGTTGCCTATAAAGTGCTTGAAAATCTGGTACTTTTTATATCTAGAACTTCAAAGTTGTCAACAAATGTAGTTTTAAAACAATGGCTGTCAGAATGATCATATGTGATTGTTCGATCTCCATGCTTTAACTTCAACCATAACATGAGCTGGGATCATAACTGGACCCTGTATTCAGCAAAAGGGAAGTATGGTCAGAAAAAGGGAAGATTAAATTATGTTGCTCAGAGCAGAGGATCTCAAAAACCGGAAGCAACTAAGGTGTTGCACTTTTTCAAGTTACCTCAGCTGTAGAGTTCATTTTTTAGCAGACACCATCATGGAGATACATGAACCCATGACTATTGCACAGGTTTGACAAACACTGATGAAACAGCATCACAGCAGAACTTTGAAGAAAAGGCAACATTCACTTTCTAGCTGTCTGCAAAGAATGTCAGATTTGGGTGGAAATAGGAAACCTGGGGATGGTGGAAGAAAACAAATAATGCAAACTGACTCAGGATTGCTGGAAAGGGAAGCAAAAGAGAAAAGAAAAAAATAAAGAAACTTAAAAGATGAAAGGTGTTTACCATATGGCAGTTCACTAGCATAAAGAATGTAGAAATATATAATAACAAAGACAGTAGACCTTGCTATATCTCTTTGCTACCCTGAATAAATCCTATTGTACTTGTGAACATTCTAGAAGTAGAGAAAACACTAAAAGAAAAACAAACAAAATCCTTCTTCCTTCTTAAGAGTTATACAAAAACAACCACTTTTCCACTCAGTATGCTATGAGTATGCTATCAATTCTTTTTGGTTTTAAATAACAGATTTATTTACTTATTTTTATTTCCTAATATACTAAAACAAAAATATTCAAATATTTATTAGCTGAAAAATGTCACTGCTTGAAATCTGTTTTAGACTAAGAAGAGATTATGATACCTTTAGATAGAATGACACATTTTGAAGAATTAGTCCAATATATAGTTTTGCAAACGATAGCAGAGAGAATCTGGTAGAGCTTTCGTATGTCTGTTTATTCCTGACACATCCTTTTCTTCTTTATCTTCCTTCCTCCATTCTTCCCTTCCTTCCTTCCTTCCTTCCTCCCTTCGTTCCTTCCTTCCTGTAAATTCCATGTGGTAATTTCCAACTGAAGTATCCCCATGAGATATCTAGTGAAAAGATGATGTCATATGAAAAGCTTAAGCAGAAAGTCAACAGTAAGTATCAGTGGAGACTTCATAGGACAGACAGGGCAATATTCAAGGAGATCAGGAAGGTTGAGTAAAAGCTATCAAGTTCAGGCTCTGAGCTGAAGAGGTCTGAACCAAAGAACCATGGAATTTGGGTGACAGAATTTAGCTCCTTTATGTGTTGTGAATGGAAACAAACTACATTATACTGCATTTGTAGGAGAGAGAATCTGAAATATCTTTACTGATATAATATGGATGAAATGTGTAGTGACTTAACAAAGCTCAATTGTAATGAAGGCAGTGACTTAACAAGGTTTGAGATGGCTGGATACATTGATTATATTGCATAGAGGGTAGGGTTAAACACACACATACAGGAGCCCTCCAGTCAAGTCATGAGGTTCAGAGTGGAACACCTTTCTTTTTAAACTCTTTGAACCGTGGAGGTGATGGACCTAGATATGGCTGAATACACTCCTAGTCTAAGGTTTGGTCAGTGGTTTATATCTAAGGGATTGTATGTGCACAGTCAAAGATACAATCTTAGTGAAGCTAACAAAGCTTGCAATC
This sequence comes from Lagopus leucura, assembly GCF_019238085.1. Lineage (NCBI taxonomy): Eukaryota > Metazoa > Chordata > Aves > Galliformes > Phasianidae > Lagopus > Lagopus leucura. Next base: position 30,255,756 of record NW_024962263.1, read on the forward strand.
AATCTGAGATGTGTATTTAGTAAGGCTAATAAAATCTAAACCAAACAATTAGTCTATTACCGAAGATCTGTACTGGCAAGGTGTCTTGATATTGAGGTGTAAGAAATCTCTGTGTAGGCATAATCTCAAGAGGAATCTTCTCAAGGGGAGATCCTGTCATGCCACCAGCTGATGTTCAGGCAGACTAAAGGAGAGCTGTTGAGCTGCTCACTATTTTGGGGGGCAAGATTATTGACTTGTTTGCCTTATAGATGTTGAAGCAGGGATCTGCACTCAGTTCTTTCAGCCCTCAGTTTGAGGCACATTTAGTGTGTTAATGTGTTTTAGCAAGAGTGTTATCAGAACTGTTGTTCACTGCCTTGCTATGCAGTGGCTTGTGAGAAAGGTCAGGCTGAGGCAGGGAATTGATGGAAGGTGTAGAGAGAAGGAAAGGGACAAGCAGGGGGGAACGTCATCACAGTGTGAAAGGGAAGGGATGATTTGAAACAGGAGAATTTGGGAAGCTAGACCACTAGAAGGAATAGAGTTTGGTTGGGAAGAGGGAAGACTTGTGCTTGGACATCCTTGAAGTATGAATGGATATTTGGCATGGCAACTTTGGGTGTCACTCTTAATCATACCCATATCTTAAACTCCCTATGCAGGAGTGGTGACTCACGCTCAGGTACTTACAAGTAGGATTAACCATGCCTTCTGAACTCTTGAGATTTTCTTTTCCATCCCAGTGGGAAGAGGAGGGAGTAAGCAAATGACTGTGAACTGCTTAGCTACCTGCCAGGTTAAACCACAGCTTCTGAGTCATTCAAGGAAAATATGTGGGCAGCATATGAAATACTTCTGTATCTGTTTCATATCAGAAAGTGAGCACAGTGCAAAGCATTAGCTATATTATGCAAAAGTGTTGAATTAGAATAGTAATGTGCAACAGGTACAATTACCTTTCTGTGTTGGAAGAATGTACAACAGGATGTAAGCACTGACAGTTCAATTATTATAACAAGAAGAAGCATGATTTAGAATCATAGAATCATAGAACTGCTCAGGTTGGAAAAGACCTTAACGATCATCGAGTTCAACCACAACCTCACCATACTACCCTAACTCTAACAACCCTCTGCTAAATCCCTAAGCACCACATCCAAACGGTTTTTAAACACATCCAGGGATGGTGACTCAATCACCTCCCTGGGGAGTCTATTCCAGTGCTTAACAACCCTTTCTGAAAAGAAGTTTTTCCTGATATCCAAACTAAACTTACCCTGGAGCAACTTAAATACAATGTTAAAGACAGTGAGGTATACTGTGATGAAACAAGGATGTTTCTACATGAATTTGTTAATGCAAAATCTGGTTCTAGTGTGCACATTCACTGCAACATACATTTAATACACTTGCAGGACTACCTATGTTTCAGCATAAATATGTGAAAAGAGAACTGGAGATGTTCAGGTCTGACAGGCATTTTACACCTGTGAGCAGGAAGAAGTGCAGGTATGGGAGTTACAAAAGTATTGAAATGATGGTAAGAAAGATTGACAAAGTGATTGATGTTGTATTTATCAGATAGCTTTGAACAAAGTACTCCAAAAACCAAGGCACATACCTTGACCATCAAAATGAATTTTTGCTGGTGATCACAGCAAAGAGGACATTTGACAAGACAAATGAATGATGTTTTGGCTTTCTTTTCCTCTTACTTTCATTCAAGTAGATCAGAAAATGATTTTTGCAGAGAGCTCACATTGTACTGAATAAGTAATAACATGTACAAATGATACACTCCCATGTGCATATGATGTCACTGACATTTTTTGTAGATTAGATCCCTATTTACACTAATTTAGGCTCATACATAGAAATTATTACAGCTTTGTCCCCTCTCTCTCACCCAGGGTTATGCTAAGTTAAAGCCATTATAAAACAGACATGAATCTAACCTAAGACAGAGACCCTTCCAACCTCAAATTGCAATTTGGAAGTATTATATGCAAGACAATACCTGACTGTAATTCTTCATTCATGTCATTTGTTGAGAAATGTTTCTCAAGCTGAATGGTAAACAGCTCCTTACTGACCTTTGAAAAGTAAGGTGTTGGAGAAGAGGGGAAAAATAATGAGGCTTTTATTAGAGATTCTAGAGCTCCTAAAGGTTAAGTGGACTGCTGCTTATTTAGGTAAACCAGGAGAGTACACTGATCAGCAATACTGGCGACAACAGAGCTTACAGCACTCTTTAAAGAAGCAGGGTTTTTTGGCAAAATGCCACATGCAAAAAGTTGATACTCAGTAGCTTAAGGATGACATCCTCAATCTGTGCAATAGTTAACAAAAAGCCAGGTGTCTTTGGTGAAAGAGTAATAAGGAAGGAAGGAGGGGGTGAAGGGAAGGGTGACTAATGGAACATAATTGCATATGGATATTGGATATGGATTTTGTTCACTCTATGCAGCAACTAGGTATGTTTTCATACATGTTTGAAAAATTGTCCTAGGGGACAAATGTCTGCTCCTTAGGGTTTAAAAGAAAATACAGCTGTACAAAAACAAATTTGCACAAATGGTGAAACCAGTGAAAATCCTATTTCGGTAGAGAAGCAAAATCCTCCATCACCTAGTTTCTTATCTAAACCACTTTGCTGTAAGAGAAAGATACATAATTATGTGGCTACTTGTCCAAATTATTGTCATAAATTACATGTCTTTACTTCTAGCTGTTATAAGTGAATGCTGCTTTTCAGTTATTATAAGCAGAACTGTAGCATCACAATATTACTAATATTCAAATAAATATTATCAATATTTATCTTTATTATTCTGCATTAAAAGTCCCACCTTTTTCAGTTATGTGTAACTTGGCATAACTTCAGTCCTTTGGGTGGATTTTTTTTCATGTTTTATGTCAGCCTTAGGCTAAGATTTTTTTATTTTTGCATTTTAATTTCAACCCAAGTTCAGCAATACATTATTTTTGTCATATTTCTTTGAACAGCAGCCCCCTCCTTTTCAAGTGGAACTTGAAATATTGGTCAGGGATGTGGTTTCTGCTGGTCCCTCCAAAATCTGTTGAAATTTGGCCAAATAATAAGCATTTGGAATATACATTCATCCAACTTTCTTTATATTAAAAGCTAAAATTTCAAAAGATTCTTCCTCCCCAGCCATGTTCTATCCTTTCACAGTATCTTCTGATGGATGAAATGCACGTGGTCTCCATAATCAAGATTAAATCAGCATCCTGGATCTTATCACTGATCAGAAATTCTTTCCTTTTACTTTTGCAGGGCAAGGAAAATGTGGAAATTAAAGCTAAGTTTTACTTGATTTTCTAGGTTCCGACTGATATCCAGTTAACACTTAAGCAACTTGGAGACAGAAGGAGTTCAAAAAACAAATCTGAGGAAAGAGTAAAAGCAGAATTAGGCGAACAAGTCCAGTGAGATAGGAATATGGAGAGCAATTTGGAAATTATTTCAAGGAATTATAAGGAAAGAGACATAATGAGGTTAAGTGTGCAAATGTGTTGAAGACCCACTGAAAGAAAGGGATTGGAACGAAGAGAATCAGATTATGGTTGAGTGAAAGGCATTTGGAGAATAGTGAAACTAAAACTACTGTTAGGCCATGCTGGGAAATACTGGAGTAAGAATATTACTGAACTGGGGCATGAAGACAATCATGAAACAAGGAGTGAGCTAGACAGAACAGAAGAGAGAGGGTAGCAGACTGAAATAAAAGGAGACATTGCACTCAGAGGAAAAAATCGCAGCTCTATTTCTGCACCCAACACATTTTACTTCAAGAGTCAGATGTCCCTAGTTACAGAATCACAGAATGGCCAGGGTTGGAAGGGACCTCAAGGATCATGAATCTCCAAACCCCCTGCCATATGCAGGGCCACCAACCTCCCCATTCAATACTAGACCAGGCTGCCCAGGGCCCCATCCAATCTGGCCTTGAACACCTCCAGGGATGGGGCATCCACAACCTCTCTGGGCAGCCTGTTCCAGCACCTCACCATTCTCTCTGTTAAGAACTTCCCCCTGACATCCAACCTAAGTCTTTCCTCCCTCAACTTAAAATCATTTCCCCTTGTCCTGCAGTTGTCAGCCCTTTCAAAGAGTTGATTCCCCTCCTGTTTGTAGTCTCCCTGTAGGTACTGAAAGGCTGCAATGAGGTCACCCTGCAGCCTTCTTTTCTCCAGGCTGAACAAGCCCAGCTCCCTCAGCCTGCCTTTGTATGGGAGGTGCTCCAGTCCTCTGATCATCTCTGTGCCTCTCCTCTGGACCCTCTCCAACAGCTCTCTGTCTGAGAGCTAAATGCAGCTCTATTTATGCACCCAACACATTTTACTTCAAGAGTCTAAGAATCTAATGGAATTTTATTATGAACAAAACTTCTGGTTGTCTATATCCTGCCCTTGATATTTGACGCCTGTAGGACTGCACATAACTAAAAAATCAATTTTAAAGGAATCCAATTAAATGTGTAATGATAAACATTCCTATATTAGGAAAAAAATATATGAAACCTTCAATATAATAGTTGCTTGACTATCAGGGTTCACAATTTCCAGCACAGATCTGTAATAAATTGATGAATGTCTATCTTATTTTTTAGCTCTTTGAAGGTTGGGGATAGATAGCTGGAAGAATAGGTCAGTGGGACAGATTAGCCTGACCCAGGTATGAATTACATCTTTCCAGTTTTTGAAACTACAAATTTTTTGTTGTTGTTGTAGGTAATTCCAGTTGGAGATGTCAGCTTTGTAATAAATTGATAAGCACTATGCCTGCGCATTTTTCTATATCTTAGGAAACATCACGAGAAAGATTCTATGATTCTGTGAATACATCTCTAAGCCAAACCCTTATTTACTTTTCCATATATAACAAGCTCTTTTTGAAGAGTTCTGTCAGTTTTTTTCATCACAAATTTAGTTTTCTGATCTATGATACAAATTCCTATATCATCTGTTTTACGTTCTTGTTTGAATATTGTTGTGATTAAGTGACTTAAGCTTTCTAACTTATTTTCACAGGTTATCATCTCACTAGAAGGATAGGATAGGGTAAGTTTTAAGTCCTGTGGAATCTACTTTTCTGCAGCCAAGTTTTCACTCGCATTCAACCAAATATTAATTACCTTATTTAATATTACAATTTTATATGCAATTTTTTACAGATTTTCATTAGAACTATGTAGTCTATGTATACAACATAATTTACCTTTATAAATTACTTTTTTTTGTTGTTCTGTCAGCAAATTGTATTGAATTATTTTGTACATGAGCTATTTTTCTATGTGTGATGTCATGTACTATCCTCCTTTAATTCACAGATGCTCAGAATAACTGGCTTTTATTTCTTCATTCTTTTTAACCCTTCAAAAGATTGGCACACTAGATCTTACTCACTCTTGTGAAATTTCCCCAGTACTTACTTAAGGTCAGCATTAATGATTCAGAAATTTCTTTTCATTGCTGTAACTGGAAAACCTTGTTCCTAAATGTTGAAGGACATCTTAGAATCTGTGAGACAGTATCTGAAATAAGAGTTATCACTTTTCCACACACAACTAGATATTTACTGTAATAGCTTCATATCATAAGGAAATGTTGGTACTCTACATTCAATCTCTCTTCTTTCCCACTGTTTCAGAATGCATTGAGTAGTATGACACACAAAAAAATTACTGTAGCCCTCCACAGCGATCATCTTTCTAAATTGAGGACTGACTCCTAACTTCTGTTTCCAATCTTCTAGCCAATTATACATGCAAGACTGCTTTTTAATCTTCTGGATTCTCAGTTTCTTTGAGTCCTTGATAAGGGATCTTGTCAAATGCCTTTTGGAAATCAAAATAATCTGTATCATGAGGGTGAATTTTATTCATTCTCTTGTTTTCACTTAAATAACTTGATTTGTGAGGCATTATTTCTCTTTCTAAAAGTAGATGTAACTCTTTTCTCTTATAACTTATTTATTTAGATGCTCATTCATTTTATCCTTCATAATATTTTCAGCTTATTTGTACAATAGGGATGTTGAAGTTCCTGGTCTGTATTTCTTTGAACATCTCCAAGTAGCCATTTTTAAAAATAGACTTATTATAATTTAGTTAATCAGATATTTCAAATGGCTGCTGTGCATCACAGTTAAGATAGTTCATTCATCCATTAGCTTAGAATTATTGGATAGGTATCATCTCGTGATGGTGACTTGGCACTGTTCATTTCATCTTTTTGCCTGATAAACTCTTTTAGAAACATTTTAGTTTGAGATGTGCCCTTACTAAGAAGAATTTTGGTGTAGTTATTTCTCTTTTTTTTTCATGTCAAACATTAACAGTAAAGACATTTATATAATGTATATTACTGTTGCGCATTTTTTATTAAGTCTTTCCATATCATGTCAATCTACCCTTCCTACCAAATCCTTAGCACACTTCTCATATCTGAGATATTTGAAAAAAACTTTTTTTTGTTTGTTTGTATATAGCACTATAGCATTGTTTTTTCATTTACACTGCCAAATTATGATCTAGTGCCTTTTCCTGGTATACTCTCTACTCATCATATACATTACGAGATAGGGAAACTGGAAGAATTTTTACCCTTACCTATCTTTCTGCCTTAGTTTTCTTTGAGTGTCTTTCTTTGAGCATTTTTTATCCCATACAGGAGAACACAACCAAGTGAACTTTCCTTGGTTACAAAGTTCTACAGCTTACTTGGGAATGCCTCTGTTCTGACAGTAGTTTTACAGAATATTTCATGTTCTCTAAGACCAAAGCATTAATTGCCATAAACAAGTGAACTTATGATGACTGGCAGTGGCAATAAAGTGTTTAAAAATAGCTCTTGAATAAAGAAAATGTTTAGAAGATTCATATTCCTCTACCTCTTCCTGAACAACATACTTTTGGTGACAAACAGCACATTCCTGCCACATCATATGTAGGATGGTCATGTGCGGAGTTTCATTTGACACTCAGAAATGCCTTTAAAGTGACTGATACTACAGTAGTATATTTTCCACACACTGAAAGAAATACAAAGGAAAGAGACAGAGACTTAGTAAAATCTTAGCAATCTCTCTGTGTCTGTCTCTCTAAATCACACACTTCCTTTTTTGCTGTTGCTGTTGTTTTTAATTTTGAATAAAGTATTCAAAAGTTTTGGAGAGCTGTGTTTATGATAAGGGTGGTGAAGTATATTTATGAGGGATTTTAAGGTAAAGATATACTATTGTACCACTGTCATAAAGTGACAGTGTTGAATGTCACATTTAACAGCTCTCATCAAAGTTAAAAGGATGAGGACTGATAGAATTTGGCTTTCCAAATTTTCTTGAAACTTTGCAGAGCTTCTGTGGTTTAAAAGCTAAACAAAGTCAACTAATGTCTGTACAGCCTTATATATATATATATATATAAAGTAGTTTAGCATGACAGATGCATGATGGCTGCTGTGAAAATAATGCAAAATAGGAGGCATCCTATTTTATTGTGTTGGTCCACAACAACAGTGGTGGATGTTGATAGGATCTGAGTAGAGGTTGAATCTTCCTGCCAATATTTTGTTACATTTTGTTGCCATGTGATAGATGGCAGGAGAGGGACAGTCTGAAAGTGAGTATGAAACAGGTGTGTCATTGAATTTTTCCATGAGGAAAAAATTACACCCATGTGACGTTCAGCAATGCTTGCTGAATGCTTATAGAGACCAAACAGTGGCTGTCAGCACAGTGAGGCAGCAGGTGGTTCATTTCAGTCACCTCCACTGCTGCAGATTTTTACAAGTAGGTGGGAATTTGCTCTATTAAATAGTGCTATTGTGCTCTTTATATCTGTTGCAATTTCCATGGAAATAAATAGAAGGCATTATTTTTGGGGCAACCTATATATAAATGTTCAGTCTTGTTGATGAATGCATTTTGTTAAGAGGTCTTATTTTGCTGGGGGTCTATAAATACAATTTCTTTTCCACTCAGTTGTTGTACGTTCAAGTGATCAATGCCATATTTTTAGTTTCCGCAGAAGTACTTAAGAATATTTAAAAATTTTTAAAACACACTATATCAAGAAGTATTCATTATGTATTTTTTAAAATCATTTTAGACAGGCAATCAAACAGTATTTTGCAGTATGTTAGATCTTCCAATACTGCAATATATTTGTTGTTGACATAAAATATTTTGTATTTGTTGTTATCTATCATATCTGTTCTTTAGACACTTTCTTTAATTTCTACTGCTGCCATTCTGTTTGTTTCCTCCTCTTGCTGCTGCTGCTGTTGTTATTCTTCTCCCCTTCCTTTTTCTACACTTGCAGTGCTCTAAATCTGTCAACCAGATGTAACTTTCAGGAGTCCTGATTACAAGCAGATTTGCAAGCTCTTCTATGTTACTTTCTATTTTAAAAAGTTGAGTTGGGATTTGGAAAAAGCTCCCCATTTAGTTCTTTAAATAGAAAGAGAAAACTGTAACTCAATATTGGCTGTTGGTAAGAACTACTGAAACTGGCTCATGACTGGAAATATATTAGTGACATTGTTTGGTTTTATATATAATGATTTATTTTAGTGGTATTATAAAGTGTGTAGAAGAGAGTTTGTCTCCATTTTAAGTATTTCCAAAGGTGCGAGGCCTTATGTTGCCAAGGAAATAGACAAGGGAGGACTGTTAGAATGTCTGAAAAAATAAAAAAATCCTGGTCAGTTTCAATGTCCTGTATGGGAGCTATATATCAGCTGTAGGATTGCACCAGGTCTTTTGACACAATAGCCATCTTGTATCATGTCTGCAGTGGTGATCTAAGCCTTTTCAACTAAGCAGTTCTCTAATACAACCTGGTGTGCAAATACAACCAGTTACAAGAAGCATGCAAACACTTCTATCAATCCTGGTATTCATTCAAACTTGCCCATGATTGGTCAGTGCTGAGGACCTGGGCAAATTTCTACTTCATGGCAAGACACCCTAAACTAGATATTACTGTCCTAAGAGAAAAATGTGACCTAGTCATGAGAAAAGAGAAGCTAAGACAAATTGAGGCATGTCTCTGAATCGCAATCACCATAGCATGACAGCATTTCTTTAGAGACCATCATTTGCAAGTGTAAAGTCTTGCATCTTCGCAAGAACAACGTCAGGTACCAGTATAAGTTGGGATTGGCCTGTTGGAGAGCAGTGTAGGGGAAAGGGACCCAGGGGTCCAGGTAGACAGCAGGATGACCATGAGCCAGCACTGTGTCCTTGTGACCAACAAGGCCAATGGCATCCTGGAGTGTATTAAAAGGGGTGTGGTCAGTAGGTCAAGAGAGATCCTCCTCCCCCTCTCCTCTGCCCTCCTGAGACCATATCTGGAATATTGTGTCAAGCTCTGTGTCCTTCAGTTCAAGAAGGACAGGGAATTTCTTGAGAGAGTCCAGCACAGAGCCACAAAGATGATTAAGGAAGCGGAGCATCTCCCTTATGAGGAGAAGCTAAAGGAGCTGGGTTGCTTTAGCTAAGAGGAGACTGAGAGGTGACCTCATTAATGTTTATAAACATGTAAAAGGTGAATGTCTGGAGGATGGAGCCAGTCGGCTTTTCTCTGTGACACCCAGTGATAGGACAAGGGGCAAAGGATGCAAGCTGGAACATAGCAGATTTCACATAAATATGAGAAGAAACTTCACAGTAAAGTTAATGGGGCACTGGAACAGGCTGCCCAAAGAGGCTGTGGGATCTCTTTCTCTGGTAACATTCAAAACCCATCAGCACGCATTCCTGAGTGACCAAATTTAGGTGTTCCTGTTCTGGCAGGAGAGATTGGACTAGATGATCATTCGAGGTCCCTTCCTGTTCCTGACATTCTGTGATTCTGTGATTTTGTGATTATGTAATGATAGCATTTAAACAGTAGCTTGTCAGTGAAGAGATGGTGGCCAACAGTAGTATATGGTTCAAGGTGCTTTGGAGGCTTCCCGTGTTCATAGTGGACATTCACTATGGTAGCATTCTAAGTACATGAGGTACTCTCCATTCTTTTTGACTTCACAAGAATGTCAGCCAATACCTCACATTGAATATGATGTTAAGATCTCTGAAGTCAGTTACTAGTCAGCCTGGTTTGTTACAGTCTTGGAATCCATACTAGATTTTGTTAATAAAGTGAATAATTTCAGTGTAGGCGATACTCAGCCTACTTTATATTCCAGTGTAATCTGTTTTATTAAAATTTTACTTAAAAGGGAAAATTTCTTTGCTTCCAAAGCAGGTTCAAGGACATTTGTAAATTTAAAAAGAAAAAAAAAAACAAAAAACAAAAAACAAAAAAAGAGAGATTTATGCATATGTGATAAAGACAAGCAAATTAAAATCTAAAAGTATTAGAATTAAGGATAACATGTGGCTACAAGGTGTTTGGGAAAATGTATACTTCTAGCCAAAGTGACAGTCATTTCAGTCATTGCCTTGCAGTTTTGGCAAAGATGTCTGACCATGGCGTTAGCTCTGCAGGAAAAGTGAGTAATTTAAATAGGAAAACAGATAGAAAATTCTCTTGAGATCTAAGACTGCAGCTACAAGGAGCTGCATTTGGCCACTGATGGGTTAAGTTTGGAAGGATGTATCTTACAATATTCTGCATATCAAGTCAGATCTATCTATAGTTCCCACTACTGGACTTTATATTTCACAAATGTTAATAACTACACAGACTCAGTAGCCTTTCCAGCATCTTGAGTGTAACAAAATTGTCTATTACTTTTCAGGAGAACTTGCTGTCTGAAGAAACATATGTTTGCCTCTGAAACAACATTGTTTCTATTCCTATTTATTTGTAAGTTATTCCTATTTGTATTTATTCACACAATGGGCAAATCCTTCGTGCATTTGATAAATAGACACACTGCATTTTTACGGTTGACATGAAATGGAAATCTGCAATAAAATCATTACAGACATAAAATATTTGTGTAATTGAAGTCACAGTCAGTTTCACTGGAGCACCTCTCCTATGAAGAAAGGCTGAGAGAGCTGGGGTTGTTCAGACTGGAGATGAGAAAGATCCAGGTAACTTCCTTGCAGCCTTTCAGTACTTAAAGGGGACTATGAAAAGAATGGAGAGAGAATTTTCACATGGGTAGATAGTGATAAGACAAGGTAGAATGGTTTTAACCAAAAAAAGGGGTGATTTAGATTGGGTGTTAGGAAGATCCTTGACTAAGAGAGTGGTGAGGATTGTTCATAGATTGATTCCCCATTACTGTGTCTGTGGCCAGTTTGGATAGGACTTTGGGCAATCTGGTCTAGTGGAAGGCATCACTGTTAATAACAGAGGGATTGGAACTAGATAGTCTTTAAGGTCCCTTCCACATCACACCATTTTATGGTTCTGTGTCAATTTAGAACAAAATTCCGTCTTGATATGTAATCAGTATCTGTTTGAAATCAAAATCTAATTTACACTGTCAATCTAGTGCATAAGTACTTCACTGATAAGAAGCCTATGTAACTACATATGAGGATGCTTATTTACTGGCAGCAGATATTATTTTAGATGTTAGGGGAAAAAATATATTTCTTCTCCATTTAGTCTTATTTAAATGCATTCTTCACATCCTATGATTGTATCTTGCAGTTCTTACACAGATTACATAGATTTATACTCTATCAGAAACATGAGCACCAGAACTTTGAAGTTTGTGTATCTGAATACACCAAAAAAAACCCAAAAAACTGATAGACCAGTCTTATTCTTTTAGTTAACATAAAACCCAAGAAAAATAGTTTGCATGAAATTCATTTAGCACCCGGTCTAAAGTGGGTTTTTTTTTTTTTCATTTCTCTTAAACTCTCCAAACCAGATAACTTCACTAATATTTTATGCATGAAGCTGTTTCACTCAGCATAATGATGTTTCAAATGTACTCTGTTTCATTACAGACTTTCCAATAATTTTATTTTGATTAAAGCACTTGTGTTTTAAAATGATACCTGAAACTGAAATAAAGAAGCAAGTGCCAATACTATACCTAAGCTTATGAACAAACTTTAATTTCTAATTGCATGTGGGATTTCTAATGAGCAAGAAATTAAGTGAAACTATGGGAAGAGAGATTGAAACATCGCGTAGAAAAAGAAAGGGAAGTCTGGAAATACAAGCACTGGCAGAGAACTTAAGTCAACCTCTTACAGTCTTGGGGCAATTTGTCTTGACCTGAGCTCATGTTTACATTCATCTAACATGATACTAACTGCCTTTCTATGGAAGCCACGAGTTTGCAGCTGTTAACGTCCGCTTCTTGTTTTCCTCCCGTAGTCTATTCTGACTGCCTTTGCCATCTCCTCCCTTTATACTTTCCCATCCTTTGCTTCGGTATGTATTTATATTAAGAGGATGTGACTCATTATTTCCATTCAAGTCTCTGCAGTAGAAATTCCTAAAAAACTGGCACCCCTTGTTCATAGCACCTTGGAAGTACAGTTGTTTTGGGAAGGTTAATTCTGTAGCCTTCTCTGTAATCTAAAGAGGTCTGTCTGATATGCGATGATGGGAAAAGATACACATAGGACAAATTCAAGTAAATGAGAATAGTAAAACTGTGCCCGGGAGAACATAGCAGATCACTTTTCTATTGGCAAAACAGAATTATTGGTGATGTAGTCAGGACTTATAATGTGTTTATTTATGAGTAAAACTACCAATGTATTTATTTGAGAATTGATAACAATCAGAAATTTCCCAAAGGAAATGTGATCTCAAAGGCCAATAAATTTATCTTAGAACCTAAAAATGCTTATAAAAAATTGCCTGAAAATACTGAATCTAAAAGAAAATAAATGTGATACAATGAACTTTAAAATTTCTATGCTGAAGAAAGAGGAAGTTAGGAACTGAGAACTACTAAAATCTCAAAACAGGGTGAATGTGGGGCATTTTTTATTTTGCATAAACAATTTGCATAATAAAGGATAAACTGACAAAATAAGTGATTTAAAATAAAAAGGGTTAGTTGAATAATTAAAAAGCACATTATAGCAACCAAATTTAAATGTAGCAAGATGAATAGTTCTTACACACTATAGTGAGGAGATACAAAAAAAATCCTCAGACAGAAGCAAAGTGGATACGAAAATAAACTGGAGAGATCATATTTTAAGTATTTTTTTCAGGAAGACAAAATTATGTACCAACATGTATACAGAAACTGACTGTATTTTTTATGAAGTCATTTTTATTTCTGTCTAGTATGACTGCCCTATAGGTCTAACAAATACAAATGGGAGAATATGATTAATATAGAATTATAAAATCAACTGTGAAATGTATTTTCTTTATTTCCACATGATAACCAGGGAGAAAGAAAAGCAAAGGGTAAGACTGACATTCCTTGTTTAATGCAGCTTACTTAGTGACTGGCATAATGATAAGTGATGGTAATTTACCTTAAAAACCTTAATGAGTGGATCATTACTACAGAGAAATGGGAAGAAAACTTTAATCCCACAGAGGCAGAGCTCCATGGTTGGCTGTGCAATAACCAGACAGAGCTCTGAATGAGATTCCCAAGCTTCTGTTCCCTAGATAAAATTTTCTCTCACTCCACTTTTGCAAAGGTAATGAGGAGGTAATGAGGCTTGACTTGAATTTTTTCAGCACTTGATTCCCTTCATTCCCCAGCAGGTTCCCATAGGATAGAGTAAGATGTTGGATTTATATAAAAGCTGTGCTGATAGATAGGTGGAGGAGGTGAGCCATGCTATTTGGTTTTGGATTCTGTCTGTATGTGAAGGAGTTCAGATAAATTTCAAGTTCTTTCAGCACCGTCAATTCACTCTGATAGTTTCCACAGAAAAGACAATTTGACGACATGCAGGCCTTGTCAGGGCTGTTGACTGTTTATTTTGTCACTTTACAGATATTAAACACTGACCTTTCTGAGCCACCTTTTCTTCCTCTTTTCCCCCCATTTTTCACTAGCCTAATACATACATCTGAGTAAATAATAAAATGCAAAAAGGTAGGCAGAAATGCTGTATTAGATCATTAGCTTAATTTGAGCTGAAAGGTCTTTGTTGTAAGTTGGGGGTGGGAAGGGACCTGGGGACCTTTGCAAAGTATTTTGCTGGCAAGCTTGTTGAGATTTGATTGCCTTTGTTGTGATAATCTGAAATTAATTTGCACTTGAACCCATCTTTCTTCTGGGCTCAATTTAAACACGGTTATAATTATGCGCCCTGCATGAAATTGAGAACAGACACTGATATGACAAGTCTGAATTTTTTAATTCCCCAGGTACTAAAGGCTTTTTTCCCCACTTATCTCACAAGGTAATAAAACAAAATGTTCCAGTGAAGCACATGCTTAAGAGAGAGGTATTTGCCTGAGGGGAAACAGTAATAATCAGTGTATTGCTACACATTTACTCATGTACTTTCTCAGTAGGTCAATCTCTCTCTTTTAAAGTGATGTTAAACTTCTGCTAATATTGGTTGATTTGTACCTGGTACTATATAAAAAAAGTAGAAATGATATGTTTTATTCCATTTTAGCAGCTCCTCATTTAAAAAGCTTTGTCTCAAACATCCATTTTGATGGATATTAAAAAAAGAAAGAAAGAAAGAAAGAAAACTATTGAAGACTTCCTCCTAATATCCACAATTGATCTTAGCAGTGCACCTTTCTTGTTCTCAGTATGAGCTGTAATATCCTTATCAGCATTCTTTTAGTTTTAACCCAGATTAGTGTTTTTGGTGAGGAATCTCATTAACTACAGTAAGTCCATTTTCTTTTGTGATTTCCTTTGGAATTGTAATGTATGAAAAGGCCACCAAGGTCAATACCCTGGGCACAAATTCTTCTTTAAATCATCATTCAGCTCAGAGTAACAGCATTCTCCTTAGAAATACACATTTTAAAGGACCTGGAACAAACTGCTCAGTTTCTTAGAAGTAAAAAGCATCCAGAAGTGAAGCAGAAATTGAGAACACAGGAAATAACGTCTAGAGATCTGTACAATAATTATTTGTGAGATACATTTTCTTTTAACAAGTATAATAATTCTTATCTCTGACTCCTAGTTCTGTATACTTTATTTTTTTGAATGAGAAAGGACATTTTCTGGTTACATTGTCCTACATTTTAACACAGCTTTTGAAGGCAGTAATGATGTAACTACAGTTGCCTTTTTTTTTAAGCGTTAAGTGCTACCAAGGTAGCATCTTTTAAGCTTTAGAAATCACAGTATTGCTTTACACAAAGTTGAGTTTCTTGAGCATATTGAGTTATTTCAAAAAAATCTTGTATTCAAGTCAACTAAAGCAAGATTGCTACTTATAGCATACTTTTACTGATATTGATGTCAAAAAGAAGTACAGAACACATTAGCTGCGTAGTTCACCACAAGCATTCAAATTTTCATTGATATCGCACACACACACAAAAAAATCAAATAGCACCTAAATAGCACCTCATTGTGGTTAAAAAAAGATTAGCTGTTGCCTCCTTCATGAAGTCAGTATTCCTTTGAATGAAATATTTTCAATAAAAATTTCTGAAAGATAACTTTTTAATCAAAGTTTTCACACCATTTGTAATGAAAATAAAGAAAAATGGAAATAGGCAATGGTGCAAATATGAATATTTATCCTATTCTTCATTATTAAAATAAAAGCTGTGACCAGTCACTGTTCAAAGGCTAAAGAGCAAAACTAGAAAAATTAAAGGATCGCTATTTTTCTACATTGACATCAATGTTAGAGTCAGCTATGTTTGTCAGAAATATGCTTTTTATTTTAAAAATTGTCTATCCTTAGTTTGTTCAGATACCACTTTTTGTTGAAATGAGCAGGGAATGGAAGTGATATTATATAATTTCAGTGAGCATGAATCCTAAGTGTAAAATGTTTTATGAAAGAAGACACAGATTCTACACAATTGGTTTATACTGAAATATCCACATCGCAGATCCTAATATATTGGAGTAGGACCCTAAACAGACAATGTTGATAAAAAAAAAAATTGAATGCATTCCTTAGTGTATTCTCTTCAGAAATATATTTAGAAACACAGGAAACAGCAAATCAAATCAACATTATTAGTCCACCTATTAAACAACGTAGTGTCTCAAAGCAAGAAAAAGTCATGAGTATGTAGAAATAGATAGCACTTTACATCTTGAAGCCTAAGAATCTCATGATATCTTAAAACTGTAAGGTACAAATGCTTTCAGCTTATGACCAGCTATGAGACATATAAAAGGCAAAAATAATAATATGGGATGACAGGCTAAGAGAGCATGTATGATAAGAATTCTGTGACCACACATGGTGTGGTACATTTTCACCTCTTAGTTTATGTGTTTTTCTTTCCACTGCCACATTTTCTGGTGACTTTATCTAGTCTCGTTCGATCATGCTGTGCACATCACAGTCACTTACTGACAAGCAGCCCTGGCTGAAGCATTCAGAGAAACAACCTTCCACAAACAAAGCAGGCAAGTCCTGTTTCTCTTAAGATAAAATCTGCTGATCTCATTATTGATTGTCTGCTTTCAGGGGTTTTGTTTCCTGAAAGTTTGATATGGGGCAACAGAGGTGACAAAAGATTGGCACCGCGACCTGGAAATTAAATGGTCGACTATTAGATCAACGTCAAATAGGGTGAGGCTGAAGTGTTTGGCAAAAGCATTAGATGCTGTCTTGACTTAATCTCTCTTTCCTTCTTTCTCTCTCTCTCCTTTATCTTGAATCTGTTTTGAACCCTCCCAGGCAATTTACTATCCTTGTCATTGATTTCTATCACCTTATGTGCCCCTCTGAAGAATTACTTTTTGAATGATAAATCAGCATCCTCATTTAAACAATTGTATGTCTCACCTTAATGTGAAAATAGTCACTGAAAGTAAAAAATACAGTAAATATTAACATTTATCACTGACCAAAGGAATCTTTGTGATTTTGAATGATGGATCAGCTTTTGTTTTATTATAGAGTGGATAGCTATACTAGAAATAAGCTATGAACCTTCTCTTTTATTAAACTCTTAAGAAATTAATTACAGAGGCAAACCACAGTCAACAAGCTGAAATAAAGGCAAAAAAAAAAAGAAAAGAAAAAAAAAGAGAAAGAGCTGCTCAGCAAAGCAAACTTGAAATCAGCATCCAGTGTTTTTTGCAAATAGCCAGTAATGTCCTCAGACATGCTCCTCTTTTCAGAGGTGTTACAGTCTGGATATTTAAGGGCTGTTTTGTGCTGAGAAAGGAAACCAAAATGCAGAATAATAGACCAATCTTTTCTAATATTCCTTCCTCATTCTCTATCTTTCTCTTTTTTCCCAAGTATCCCTATATAATAATATGAAAAATACCTCCTTTTTTCTTTTGTAGGCCCTGAAGAGAAGTATACACTATTAAATATTGAACGATACCTGAAGCAATATATTATTTGCTGCACTTTTTATTTCCAATTAATTTTCAATCTTCTTTTTCAAAAGAAAGTCTGTCGTTCTGCAGAAGAGTGAGCAGTACTAATTAGTATTGAATTTTACTTTTGCTTAAGTGACTAAGCATATGAGAGAATTTTTTCTGGTTTGAACAGTAGTACTGTACATGTACCAACCTTGACATCGTTGTTGTGAAAATGCTCGGGAAAAGTCCAAACTAAACTCTGAAACAAAACAATCACTTACTGCTTTTAGGCTAAACATGAAAAGACTTGCATGGGTTTCACTTGGAGACTATTTCAGAACAAAAACTTGTTAAAGGAATTTTTTTCGTTGCTCAGAATACAATATAACCTGGGAACAGTTCTTCATCTGTAGCTCTGTTTTGATATTTTTTGTGACTTTTCCATGTATTTGGTAATGTTAGGTATTTCTCTCAAAGTTTCCTTTCCTAGACTCTCATATATTCAACAGAGTATGTGATTGACTAATTTTTTTTCCAGTAGCTGGCCATTCAAATGGTTGCTCTGAAAGCAATGCCTCCTATTTATTTCTGTGGAAACTAAAACAGATACAAAGAGCACAACAACACTATTATTTGAGAGAGCAAATTCTCACCTAAAAAACATTATTTTTCAAAATAGTCAGCACCATTACCTATGCATTTTTCCCAGTGATGAACAAGAGCCTGTATGCCACACTCATAAATATCTGCACCAGCAGAGGTGACCCACTGTCGCTGAAACTACTGCTGAAACACAACACCAACTACCTTGCTGTGCTGATATTCACTGTTTGGTCTCTCTGAATGTTCAGCAAGCATTAATGAATGCCAGTGGGTGTAATTTCTTCCTCATGGAGGAATTCAATGACACAACTTTGTTTCATAAACACTTCCATGTCAGACCCCATGTTGTTAGACTTCCCCTCTGCTGTTGTCTGTCATACAGCAACAAAATGTAATGGAATATTGGCAGGAAAGCTCAACCTTTACTCCCATACATAAATAAAACAGGAGGCACTATTTTTGGAGCAGCCATTGCTTAAAATAATTAATAATATAAAAATGGATATTCCACACTGTATTCCAAAAGTTTCTGGTTTGTAATGCAGTCTCGCCTTTATGACAATTGAATGTATGGTCTTTGATTCCTTGGTGTTGATCACACATCAAAGGAGCTCATTCTGTGATCAGACATATTTGTAGGAAATATTGTAGACATATTTCCCAACAGACAGCTGTGAGGAAAACAATAATCTTGTTATTTTTCTTCTATCTGAAAGTGTAGAAGGAAGGAAATGGATGGACATACAAGCCCTCATTTTAGGAATAAATAATGTGGGAAGAATTTGTAAGAGAAGTTTTGTAGTTATAAAACTTCATAAAAGTACATGGCTTTGTTTTGCCACCAGATGTGAAAACATCTCTGAAGCTTTCCACGCTGACTTGTCTCCAGGAAGTATATTCGAATACATTGTCATTTATCTTTTTTAAAAAATCATATTACTCTTAAGTTGGCTTTAGAAGTTTTTTTTCTTTCCCCAACTACTCTTCCAGACAGTATGGTTGTAGTAGAGCTTATAGAATATCTACATATTTTGATCCTAAGGTGTCAGCACTTACCAGCAGAAATAGTTGTACAGGATGTTAAAGCAGTGATACTATGATAGTGATAACTTCAGGGCTCTCTAATCTGAAACTATGTCTTTTAACTGCTAATCTCTTGAATCAATATGTGTTGCAATGATTAACCTGTCTCAGGCCTAGAATGACTTAAGAGT
Organism: Lagopus leucura; assembly: GCF_019238085.1. Lineage (NCBI taxonomy): Eukaryota > Metazoa > Chordata > Aves > Galliformes > Phasianidae > Lagopus > Lagopus leucura. The sequence goes on from NW_024962263.1 coordinate 30,274,967, forward strand.
GTATACATGCACAACAATCCCTCTTGATCACTTTTGCTCATACTGTTCTTATGTTGTATAAGAAGTGAAGTATATTTAAAATATTTCATTTCTAGACCAAATAAATTTTTATCGCTATTCTCTCAACAGCTCTGGTTTTCTTGTTCTGAGTAACTTGATTCTTCACTTTTTTTCTTGCTTCCTTGTCATGGAAAGTAAAGCAATGCTGTTCCAAAATGAACAACTATAACTATACTTCTACAGTTATCTATAGAACCATCTGTATAACCATCTAGAACTATACTTAGGACCTATCCCATAAAGGTTTCTGGCTGAGCTACATCTATATTCTGCTTGTCTGCAGTACTTACCTAGGTTTTCTAGCACTCTGAAGTCTGAAGATTTTAATGCATTGTATGTATCAACAGGCAGAAGAGACTTTGAAACGTGATCTTCCATGCACCTGAATCCAAGTTCATCCAGTATTTCTATTTTTTATCTCCTAGAATACTGGAATTCCATACCAAAATATTCAGGAAATATCTTACCATATTCCCACTTAAAATTACCCTGTAAACAATTGAAAATCAGTCATTTGCAATAAAATATTCAAAGCTTAATTATTTTAAAAAATAATAATTATTAAAAAAACAACGACAACCACCACCCACCAAATATCTGAATCTTCAGTTATTGTTATGTGGCTTAAACTAAACTCTGATTTTCATAAGCATTCTCTTTGGTAGAAAAAAAGGCAAAAGACCACTTGTCAAATACTAAATTAGAAGTCAGCTACTTTAAGAATAAGTCAGTTAAAGTAGCTCAGCTTCTCTATCAGTTATGTTCCTTTTCCCTTTCACTATATTAAATACAGAGAAAACTGTAGGATATCTCAAGTGCTTCATAGCACTAACCAATCTGAGTGAATAGTGATAATAAATTTAATAGCACACTTTCAGTCTAACTCTTTTATGTGCCAGAAAAGATGCAAAATCTTTCATCTCTGAATATCACGTTTCATTTTTAAACTAAGCACTAAGACTATAGTCTTATGGGTAGAGTTTTTGGTTGGTTGGTTGTGGGTTGTTTGTGTGGGGGGCTTTTATTCTATTTTTTTCTTTGGTTCATTCTTTTTCTTTCTCTTTGTTGTTTGTTTTTGTGGTTTTTTTACTTTGTTTTGTTAGCCAGAGCAATGGCAATGGCATGGGACACCTAAAATACAGAACACTGTGTAACTCTGATTGAGCAGCAGGAAGCACATGGGCTGTTAGGCCTGCAGCTTTGAGAGGGCAGTACTTCTAATCAGAGAACAATGGCAAAAAGCTGGGGACAGCCTAAGGACAGAAACTTCTTGATCCTGCTTATCTCAATCTAGAACAGCACATTTGATTATAGCTCTTACATTTCATCTGCTCTGAAATGCGTTCTGCATTGAGGACTTCAGTTCTGCTAACTGCAGAATTGCTGTAGTGGCTGTGCTGCTTTCAGAAATGGCTTCTGGGACCACATAGGATAGAAAGTAACTTGCTGAATATTTAAATTGACAAACTATTAAGTTTCCTATTACAGATATATTTTTAGTCCATATTGCTTATGGAACTTAACAGAAAACAATAAGTATCAGTTAATTCCTTACTTCCAGCTACTATTTATGGAATTTAAATTCTTCCTTTTACCAGTTCTCCATACCAAGCCTTATAGGAGGCCCAAGAGCACTCAACCATTTAAAAAATAATAGCATAGTTGTAAATATGCAGCAAACATTTCTTTCTTCCTGACCTGTATCTATGCTTGCACAGATTGTTACGTACTTAAGAGTTATCTTGAGGCTCCTGTGGGTTTTTTTTCTGCCTGTGACCAGAGCATAAGAGATCACCAGGCAAATAGCAGCAACGCTTCACAGAATCACAGAATCACAAAAATCACAGAATGGCCAGGGTTGGAAGGGACCTCAAGGATCATGAATCTCCAAACCCCCTGCCACATGCAGGGCCACCAACCTCCCCACTGAATACTAGACCAGGCTGCCCAGGGCCCCATCTCATCTGGCCTTGAACACCTTCAGGGACGGGGCATCCACAACCTCTCTGGGCAGCCTGTTCCAGCACCTTACCACTCTCTCTGTTAAGAACTTCCTCCTGACAACCAATCTACATCTTGCCTCCCCTCATTTCCCCTTGTCCTGCAGTTATCAACCTTTTCAAAGAGTTGATTCCTCTCCTGTTTGTAGTCTCCCTTTAGGTACTGAAAGGCTGCAACGAGGTCACCCTGCAGCCTTCTTTTCTCCAGGCTGAACAAGCCCAGCTCCCTCAGCCTGCCTTTGTAGGGGAGGTGCTCCAGTCCTCTGATCATCTCTGTGCCTCTCCTCTGGACCCTCTCCAACAGCTCTCTGTCTTTCTTGTACTGGGGGCTCCAGACCTGGACACAGTACTCCAGATGGGGAGAGTACACTTCTAGCTATACTCTTTCATAGCATCTCAAACTGCCTACCTACTGAATTTGTGGTGGACTAGGAATCACCTATGCCAGCTGATTATTCCTAGCCTTAGCACATTGTGAGCTGATTTTCCAAGTCTCACAGTCCAGATGTTTTTCAGTGAACTCAACAATAATGACTGTTAAGACTTGTTAAGCTATTCTGATGATGAGAAACTTAAAAATCAAAATCTATCTTTGGGATCTTGTTTCCAAGCATGTGGGCTTTACTATCCTTCTGAGAGTTCTAAAGTATAAGTTTCTAAAGGATGTGGTGCCTCTATACATTCATGTGGCGGATGACACAGTTTTAATTACAGTTATAAAGCATTAGGCTTCTAGTGTGCTCTGGCCCTGTTGAAACATTTCTGGTAACAGATGTCACTTTTTTTTTTTTTTTTTTTTAAATTTAGGAAGACAAATATTTTGCTTGGTTTTCATACAAATTTATTCGGAAGGATCCATTTACCCATTTTCTTTGCTCACTGCAGGTGCCCTCTTCAGAAAAGATTTGTTGCCCACACCAGATTTTTAAGTACTTCTGTTGATGGAATGATGTGAGGGAGCTGTATTGTAACAATCAAGAAATTATATAAAAATGCAGGAAGATTAATGCCCAGATACCTTACACCACAAAACCCCATGAAATATTTGTTTTATTCAGCCAGTATGAGACACACTTCATGTCTTACCAGATTGCATTTTAAGTGAAATGTCTCCATGTTTCAGATCCTGTATAGCCAGGCTTGTCTTGTGGTCAGATGGCCAGACCAGGTATAGGCCAGTTCCCACTCCCAAGAAGGTGCTCAGTGCGTAGGGCTAAGGCTGCCACACAACTCCCAGCACTGTGCTGCACCATATCAAAGGAAACAAGGAAATGACTACTGTGCAAAAAGAGCTGAATTAGTAGTTTGCAATTTATGGAGGCAAAATTCCTTTGTACAGCAAATCATACATCTTTCATACAAACTCTCTTGGATCAGTGCATGCTTTTAATAAATCTTTTGTGCCTGAATGGCAATATCAGAATGACAGTGAGAATGCAATTAAAAAATTCTGTTCTGAGAATGACGTGTGTATATATAAAAGACAGAAAGATATACTCTGAAAGAATAATACATTGCTGTGGTTTTGCTGGATATAAAGATCTAAAAATATAACATTTTGGCCGAATAGGTGAGGAACTGACAGATGACAAAGATAGAGCTGTATTTCCAAAGTATTTGCACATAAAGAAAATGCATATTGAAACTAAAAAAATTATGCATTTGTAATGGTGTTACTTGCATTTTATCTGTCCTGGCTCTAACAAGAAGAAAACAATGAATACAGATACTTCAAAAGTTCAGAATATTCTGAATTTCAGCAACAAGTATGATTATAAATGACTTGTCTTTTTTCATCAGACTACTATCCACTTATCCACTATAACTCTTTCACATGGACATGGATGACATTGGAAGCCAGAACATGGGGAGAATCAAGTAAGATTATTAAACCCTGGAAGTATAAGTGAAGAACGCTGATGGCCGAGTTATCTTCTCTTCAACGTTGTGAGCTGGAGGAGAGAAGGAAACCAGAAATAGACACTTAATGCACATAAATTCCTGGTCATATGGCTGATGCTCACCCAGGGGTCAGTACTGGGTTTGGTCTTGTTCAACGTCTTCATCAGTGACATGGATGAGTGAAGAGTACGCATCCTCAGCGAGTTTGCTGATGACACAAAGCTGGGAGAAGTGACAGAAGGCTGTTCTGCCATTCAGCGATATCTATGCAGACTGGACTTTGGCAGAGATAAATCTTCTGAAGTTCAACAAGGGCAAGTGTAGAGTTCTACATTTGAGAAGGAATAACTGCATGCATCAGTACAGGTTAGGGAATGACCTGCTGGAGAGGAGCTCTGCAGAGAATGACCTGGGGGTCCTGGTGAACAGCAGGTTTATCGTGAGCCAGCAGTGTACCCTAGTGGCAAAGAAGGCCAATGATAACCTGAGGTGCATTAAAATGATCGTGGCAGCAGTTCAAGGGAAGTTATGTCCTCCCTCTACTCCTCCCTGGTGAGGCCACGTGTGGTGTACTATTTCCAGTTCTAGGCTCTCTGGTTCAAGAAAGACAGGGGACTTCTAGAGAGAGTCCAACAGAGGGACACAAAGATGATTAAGGTCATGGAACGTTCAACCTTATGAGGAAAGGCTGAGACCTGGGACAGTTCAGCCTGGAGAAGAGAAAGGGGAGACTTTTTCAATGTTTATAAATATCTATTTGGCAGGAGGCAAGTCGATGGCGCCAAGCTTTTTTCAGCAGTGCCTGTGGCAGAACAGGGGGCAGAGGGAATCTTTGCATGGAACTGGAATGTTCCATGCAAAGAGGAAGAAATAATTATTTACTTTGAGGGTGACAGAACACTAGAACAACCTGCCCAAAGAGGTTGTCTCCATTTCTGAAGATACTGGAAACCCACCTGGACACTTTCCTGTGTAACATATGTAGGGAACCTGCTTTAGAAAGAAGGTTGGACTTGATGACCTCCAGAGCTCCCTTCCAACCTCTGTGATTCTGTGATTCTGTAATTCCCGCTGGAATGGGACATAACAGTTTTGTCCAAGACTCTTGTGTTTTTATAAGCAGTGATTTCATACGCTGTTGTGGATATTGTTTTTTGTTTTTCGTTTTTTTTTTTTTTTTATAAGATTGCAAAAGAATTTCATTTCATTTCTGACCTTATTTTGCACCTGGACATTTAGATCACATGTTTGATATACTGTTGTAGAACAGAAAGAAAATACTGGAGGACAAAGGCAGTTCTGAATCAGCTTCTAATTGTTACAGGAATAAAAGACAAAAGTTTTTGACCCTTAGTATTAACTTGATACCTACTGAAATCAGTCAACTTGTTTTGATGGATATGAAGCATCTTGTCATCAGGTTTCCAGTGTTCTCAAGACTCAGCAAAATAAAAAGACAAAGGTTGTCTGAAGATGAAAGTCATCACACAGCCACAAAAGTCTGTGATTTGATCCATTCAGGAAAGAAGGGCAAATATAGACAAACTTTGGCTTTGAAAGTTGGGACAGGCATTAACAAAACTGAGCTAGAGCAAACTGTGCACACAATAAGTAGATGAGTTAAAAAGCACTAACAGTGTGGAAATTCCATGGTATAGAGCATAGAAATTGTTTAGATGTGCATACTGACACCTGTCACTATGCATATTTGTTTTGCATTGGTTCCTGTTGTGCTGTTTCATGCATACATTGTATGGGACCAGGAGGGAGTAGAGCAGACAAACTACTCCTCATGTCTGTTGTCCTTCTTCTGGCAGCTTCTTTAAATTACTGAAAGATGTGATCATTCTTCGTCTTGCATTCTAATCCCCTGCTGTCTTGTATACCTTTGTACTACAGTGACAAAATGCTGAATAGATCCAAACACACATTTCCTTGTATTTTCTGACTGGATTTTTGGTTTCTAATCGTATGTGGTAATTTCAGCGAAGAAGGAAAATAACATCCTTTAGATTTGATGTTCCACTAGTAAAGAGTCAATTTTGTTTATTGAGATGCAAATTCTTTTGGACTGTGAATTATGCAGATTGTGCAATAAAGGCATATAACACTCACGTCACATGTCCATAGAAAATAGATCTGTTTTATAGGGATATAACTCAGTTTGAACGTGGTCCTTGGTATTCTTCACTGGTCTCTACCAATTCATTAGTATTTAAATTTATGTTAATTTCATCAAGGTGTGAAAAGATCTTTTTTCTGCATATACATGAACTAACAATATTACTATTCAACCAGCTATTTTACTTTTTTTTTTTTTTTTTTTTTATTTTTTTATTTTTTTTTTACCCAAGAGATGAGATGCTTGTTGTATTTTAATAGAAAGAGAAAAGGGAAGATTATGAAAGCCTATTTTTGAAAACCCAGGAAATGTAGCCATTGAACTTGATTTTAAACGAGCTATCCAGTATTCTTTTTTCTGATCTGAGTGAAAATTTTGAAAAGTATCTCAACAACATGTTCCAGAGCATATATACGCAATAGAACACTATCATTTTTCATGTGTGTATTATTTTGTAAGGTCATCAGCTGAATGAAGAGCATATCTCAAATTCTCAAGGAACTACATTTTCTTCAGGAGTTACAATGCAAAGTAAATATTTTTTGAGAAAGAGCAGCTTATATCTTTGATCAGAAAACATTTATTTTATGTTAAAACCAAGGTCACTTTGAAATAATCTTTGGAAACAGACACATTCTTAAAAAGCCAGACTTGATTTTTGTATCTTGATGTTTGTATTTTAATACTAACTTCTGGTTAATTCCGTTTCTTGAATGTGCTGCTATTTCTGCTAGGTCAAAATAATTCATTTTCCTTGTATGTGGAGTTGGTATTTGTGAATTATATCCTTCTATTGACTATCTGAACAAAAAGAAAAGGTATATTCAGTGCATTTCCAAAGATCTTTTAAGTGGGTCAACAACGCATGTAATACAGGCCTTGTCCTACACGTCTGTGATGATACAGTTTAATAGCGTTATAAGGCTACGTGGTGTGTAGTTGTCATGATGGCAGATTGTGGTGGTCTGTATAGATTTACTGTCATTCTTTAGGCTTTTCATACATGACAGAGGTTGTCTGAAGCACAGCAGGAACATGAAGCTTGCAGGGGTTAAGTGTTACTTGCCTCCTGGCTTGCTACATAGTCCTCTCTGCACACATACAGAGATGAGGTGCAGGGTACATCCGTCACTGGGCCGATGACATGATGGATTACTCATGTCATTGTCAGTACAGTCAAAATCACTCTGCTGCTGATAAGGTGGTCCCTTTTCTTTACTGTGGTTGAGTGAAGCTATTTTTCCCTCTGGTTTTAAAACTATAACTCCTACAAACTTCCCTTAAATCAACGGCAGAAAAGACTATTTTTAATTTTACATAGCAGCTTTGGGCTGTAAGAGACACTCTTTCGAAAATAATTTTCAACATGGGTAGATGCATATTAAAGACTTTACTTGATTTCTCCTGATTCTGAAAATAAAAATACTTCAGGATTGACACTGATGTTTTTTTCCTGAATTCTTCACAATTTATCAGCAAGGCAGTCTAAAGTTTGAATTGTTAACATCATCTTGTGATTTGTCTTCTCTTTAACATACACAAGAAATGACACAGCTATCTTTGTAGCATTATTAAAGGAAAATAAAGCAGGAACCAGGCCAGGCTTTGGATATGTTTTGAAAGTAGTTTTGTATTGGCTGAGCGGTACCAGTAAGAACACACAACACAGGCAATAATTCTGATTGGTTCTGAACAGATCACACAGAGTTTTGCCAGATACCATAGCAGAAATGAGACCAAGCCCTAGGTGCATGATGTGCAGGAGTCAGAAAAGTGCATGTAGTGCCTGATGCTGTAACCTTTTCCCAGTGCCACCTTGTTCTGGGATAAACTGGGGAAGAACTCTAAACACAGCTTGGACACAGGTACTGACATATGAGATGCAGAAGAGAAGCACTAAACATAAAATCTGTTTTTCTGAAAACATCTGCTTCACCCAGAACTGAATAACAGGTATTGCCACAGTCTTTCTAAATACAGCATTTTGCTCCGTAGTGCTTTCCTACCTTGTCCCCATGAGCCTACCAGTAGGAATAAGACACGAAGTTATACTGGAGATACAATCCACAAATGGGCAAATATGTTTGGTAGACAAGTATGAGAGAAACATGCTGGGCCTCTTCAGATCACACTAAAACTTCTTTCAACTGTTAATGGAATATCACAAGTCTTTCCTGACACACAGGGGTGCTGCTCCATGTGCAGAAGACAGGTTAACAGCTCACTCTAATTATTTTTTATATTCTGATTTCCAATTTCCAAGTCCAAATTTTCAGTGGGGAAATTGGTGTTGGAAGAGGATGTCATAATCTCTGCCTGGGTACTGGATATGGAAGAGAGTTGTTGAGAAGTTCACACATGTATGTAACCTTTTTACTATTCTTGGCTTTTGTAGTCTGCATTTGTAATCTGAAATATGTAGAATCACTTCAAATCCAGTGTAGATTCCATTCTATTTACATTTTTCAACCAGCATGTGTGCCTATCTGTGTGCATCTACTTCTGCACACTGCGCATAAATATGATGCATTATCTGCATGTTTCACTTTGTCATAAAGAGTACAAAAAATTACTGAATTATTTCCATCTTAAATAGAAAACTGTTTCAAAAAACACGTGATCATGATTGTCTACCAAGAGGAAAATCTCTGCAGAAGATACGGGGCAACTGCCGATTTAAAGAAAATAAAACAACCAAAAGCTTGAGTGCGCACTTCAAGAGCACTGAAAACGCATACTCTCATACTTACACACCCACTTATGCTGCTACATCAAATGGCTTTGTTTTGAAGTTTTAATCAGATTTAAATGTAAAGTTATTGAGGAGAACTGTGTGGTCTGAATTTTAATCACTGAACCCACCGGTTTCTTTTTTATTGCTTGTGGTGTGGCCTTGAATTGCAGAATGTTTTAAACATACATAATGAGCTCAATGTCAAACTTGAGCCTTTTGTCTCTAACAATACGCACTTAGCTCAACTAAATGAATAAAATTACTTTAGTGAATTACAAAAGTCCAGGTTTTACAGTGCACTAATTCTGACATTAATTAATGTAGACGTCATATTTTACATATATATGGGATTAAAGTCAAACCTTAAAAAATGTAACATACATCAGTAAAAAGACTAAATTTCAGCAGTTGCAGATATTGGATAAAAGCACTTTCTCAACCTGGGAAGTAATTTTCCTTCTCTCATTTGTTTGTATTTACATCGGGTGCATTTAGAACACGTGCAGCGCTAGTTGAATAGCAAGAATGGAACAGAAACAGCATAAACATTATGTGTAATTTCTCTAACTAGGATAAATATTAGATGTCCCTTTCATAATAGACACTTTCTCCTATCGTGTTTCCTAAAGGGCATTTGTAGCAGGATAACTTTCCTCATGTTAGAAAACAAGTAAACTTATTTCCTTCCCCTGAAACCAACAACAGCATTCAGACATTTACAGTGAATGGCAATTCATCCTTTAGAAATCCCTTCAACCTAGTACTAGAGTTGCTGCCAGAGATCTGAATGCTTTTGCCTAAATCTCTGTAATCCAATAAGCTTTTGTGTTTAGCAGCTTGTTTTGAAACTTGTATAGCACCCCAGCCTGTGTCTCCGTATGTTCGTTTGCAGGCAGGTGAGTGCCCGAGGGCCTGATTATTATTCAAGCCAGGAGGCCTTCACAGCCCCAACCAGAATGTAATTTGTAATTAACTGTCATTTACTTCTGTCTGCACTGACTTGTTGTTCAAAAGACAATGTTTCTGAGCTGGTCACTAGCTACTCTTTGTTGTGGATATGATGTCTCTCAGATCTCGTTGTATTCATGATGTTGAGAAAACCAAGTGCTTGCATTCTTGCAACCGAAGTGAGAAGGGGATTTCACTGTTTTTTCCTAAACAAATTAGGTATATGCAATTAGGGATACTTAGGTATGTAAAACGTAGCATATGATGCTTTGGAATAAATTTCTAAGTGGAACTATTAAGTTCACACGAGGCATATTTAACTGAACTCCATTAGGGACAGAGCTTTAATGATTTGAACTTGTTACAGTTGAGAACTATAAAATGAAAACGCATATTTAAGTTGTGGGAATTTTTCTTAGCCCATTTTTAAACATAGTGACTGTATTTTCTCACTGAAGCGGGGCCGTTAATGTATTCTGTGAATGTACCCATATCATGAATCTGTAATTGTCCCCATGGTAATCTTTTGTTAGCTGAAATAAACAAAAGAATAACATAACATCCACATTTATTTCTTTAGGAACTGCTCTTCGAATTATTTTTCACATAATTTGAATTCCCGAATAGTAAGAAAAATAAAATACAATCTTTTTTTTTTTTTTTTTCCTCCTTCTGCTTAAACTCTGCTCTATGTCTGCGAGAAACCATGCGCAGCTTCCTTCTACACTAAATATCTGCACACAAAGCCACTTCAAAAACAGCTTAACGCATCTTTCTCTGACCTTCAGCCCACCCTATGCGCATTACAGCGCTACGTCGTCAGAACCGAACTTTGGGCTCGTTTCCTCTTCCCGTGCCGCTGACGCTGTTTTTTTATGGAGATGGTTCCCCCCCGCACCTTCACAGGTGCCACCGCAGCACCGGGTCTCCGGCGGCGGGGCCGAGAGATCCCGCGGCGGTGGCTCCGGGGTGTTAGCGGCCCCGCAGGCGCTTGGAGCCGCTGCTCGGCGGAGCACCTCCCTCCGGAGCTTCCCTCCTTCTCTCTCGAGCAGCGCGGCTATCGGCCTGCTCGGAATTTCCCAACGCTATTGTGTCAGATTGCACATCCCGGGCAGTATATGCCGGTCAAGGGGATGCACAAAAAGCCTCAATAGCATTCTTTTGTAATACTTAAAAGGGGGGCTGTGGGGGCGAAAAGAAAGAGAAGAAAGAGAAATGTCTGTAAGAACAGCTTTCCCCTCATGGCGATTTGCATAAAGTTGGATTAAATAGGGCTTCAAGCCTCAAAAGGCTGATTACTGACACCGGGCCTTATTAATTATTTCCTTCTTTATTTGAAACAATTAACGAGAGAAAACAAACACTGTGTAGCTATCTCTTTAAGACCTGGAGCAATGAAAGCCTAAAACCCCAAAGAAAGCCTGCTTTTTGTGGAGTGTTTTCTGTTCTCGCCAGCCACGTCGGGGATAGCAATTCCCATGCGTTATCAAAAGAGACAAGAAGCAGCAGGCTTTAGCACCTAGCTGAGCAGGATTGCTACATGCCACTCTAAGTGCGATTAAGCTTCCTTTAGTGCACCAGTGACATCACTGATGGCTCAAAGCTGCAGCTACTCAAGAGTATTAGAATGCATTTCATGCTTGGCTTACTCAAAACTGCAGAGCTAAAATTTACACCTTATTTGATGTTCTTCTCCCTGCTGTTAATTGGTAAAGGGATCTCTGACCCTTTTGATCTCTGCTACAATCCTCTAAATGCCCAGGTCTGCTAAACTGTTCAGCAGGAGATGCTCAGCAGTTGCCCAGTAATATGAAGTCTTTTTTTTTTTTTTTTTTTTTTTTTTTTTTTTTTTTTTTGGCTTTCTTGCCTTTGGTTTACATCCAAGTTGCACAGAAATAAGAGATGACAGTTGTTATAGATATGCTGGTTTAATTACTTGTCAGCTTATAGCTGATATCTCAGCTAGCCAACGTGGAAGCTTAACTTTCTTCTAGTAGCTTAAAGCATGACCAACTGCTAGTGCTTTAGTATTTAGCCATAAAACTCTGGATACATTTAAGATAAAAAATAAAATAGAGGAACAGCCTTTTTGATTTACTTGCAGAAGTGATCAGTTTCCGGTTCTCTTGATTTCACATAGATCTTATGTAAAGAAAAATTATTTGGTTGTATTGACATATAAGTGGATAGCAGGCTTGTTTTAATTCCAGTTTATAATTGCATGGGAAATACTGAATATACTTTTTCACTGCTGCCTTTGAAATGAGAGACTTAAAATCTTATGAGGATAAAGCTGAGGTGTATTCCATTTACTTGACTGCAAATATTATTCCATAAAGTTTTACCAGCTTTTCTTAAAGACACTTCCCTTTGAAAGGAGCCTAACGTATATAATCTTAATGTATATTTGGTTAAAACTGATTAGCCCACACACACCTCTGCATATGGCTGAGTTAATTGCACAGAGTACTGTGAATTTTAATGCATGCGACAGCCTCCATTAAGCACCTCTGAAGAATTTACTTAGTGAGGAACAAATGGGGAATACCGTAATAATTGTTGCCTATAGGTGAAGGTTGGCTAAAAAGTGACCCCACGGCTGAGATGCCTGTGCTGTGCACATCTTTTCCTGCAAACCCTGTTAGAGGTTTTTAGTGTTTATCCCAGGCTTTGTTATCCACCAAGATACATAGTTTCCATTGAAGTGAAACAGATTATTGGTTACTATAGTTTCCCTATTCCTCAATTCAGAGCAGTGAAAAGCCAGGCTCAATAGGTTTAGAAGTCCAGTTAGGACAAATAAATCCATGTTGTGAAGAATTGGAGCGGAGATACCTGTTCTTGTGCCTTTGACGTATTCTTTATTTTTCATGATTGCAGGGGAATTAGTGGAGGGTTAATTGTTCAGTGATTAGAGCTCTGTCTTTCCAGTTTGCTGCAGAGCAAAAAGTAGTACTGTAAAGACAAAGTGATTATTGTTTGACTTCTTCCCCTCCAACCTCCCTCCTTTTCCAGTTTTCAAGATGTGCAAGATACTGAAGAGATGGCAGTACAGATGGGAATACAAATTTGTGAGTTTAATCTCTGGTGTTATATTTTCCTGTGCTATGTCCATATAGCACTCGTTTCCTTTCTATGCCAAAATAGTAAATGGCATTTTCTTATTTCCTGAGAAAATTACTCCACCCAGAATTGTGAGTTTAAGCTACAGAAAATTTACATTAAGGAAACTGAAAATGTCAGCTTTCACAAGGATACATCAAGAACCAACCATCTGAGCATGCTGGCAAAATTAATGTATTCTAGAAGGCCAACACACAAATGTTAAGAGGGACTTGATGATACAGCGCAGATTAAAGCAGTGGCTTTTGTGCCTCTGGAAGCTGTGTTTGCATTCAGTCCAGTATGACTAGGAAAAAAGTTAATTTGATTTGATAGCTGAAAAGGTCACACATTTTGTTCAGCGCCTTGCATGCTTTTTTTCCTTAACTAGATTTCTCCATTTCAGCCACAGCTCACTTCTAAGGATTTCTGCTTTGCTATAGACCTTGTTGAATCCTGCCAAGAAACAAGTTGTGGACAGCATTTTACATGCATAATACAATAGCAAAATGGAAAACCACTGAAGTCAAACTGTGTTCCAAGCTTATTTGGTTTCATTTATCCTATATTTCTCACCCTTCTATGTAGAGCCATGAGGAATGGGAAAAATGATAGAGGGGAATAGAGTTAATCAAGCTCAGCCTGAAAAATAGAACACAAATTACAGAAAAGCTTAAATATTGTCAATCTCTACCGAAAGCTCAACCTTATTCTCTAAAAGTGTTCTTTGACATTGCTGAAGGTTTTATCTTGATTACTTTCAATAAAATCCAAAGTAAGGATGACTGTCTTGGCTCACTAAGCAACAAGGTTTTATCACTAATTACAATCCTTTATTACCAGTAGTTTAATAGGTTTATGATAGGTCATAAAACAATTCAGCATGGGAGTACATAAAAGAAATAGGTTATACAGCTGTGACATCTTAATATCTATTTATTGTAATCATTTTACGATCTTTAATGGTAGCATTTTTTAAAGAAGTTTGTGTGCTTTTACATTGGATAGATGGCCACCAAAACTGGGAGGTGTAGGGAAACCACATAAATATAGAGTAAAATACTTAATGAGGCATTTTGAAAACTTCTAATGTCAAAAGCATGTAGACTGTATCACGCGTGTGGAGTCTCATTATGGGCAATTATAATAAAATTATAAGTGCTATAATAATTCTAACCTTGAAGGCACAATAAAGGATAGTTATATTTGCCTTCCTAGCCCACACATCTGAGACGTTTTCCTCATTAATTATATTTCATGTAAGTATAATTATGTAGTATAAGACTAAAATTTGAAAGCATTTGCTAAATCATTGTTAATGGTAGCCTTATTCTTCAGAGCTTTAATGTAACTAATTATATCTAAAGTTATAGACTGAAATAGGAAACAGAAACAAAGTCAAATTTACACTATATGGGATTTTTTCCCTACTGATTGTTTTAATCTGTAATGTAATTAATGAATGGGAAAATATGTTAGTAGAGAAAATGATTATTGTTTGAAACTATATTCAAATTTGACCTTATTCTACGATTAAAAGTTATCTTAACTTTGGGTTCACTGGAATCTTGTTCCTCTAAAATTTGATATTTTTGTGACACAGAACATTATAATATATGCCTATTTTTCTGATATTTTTTGAGATGGTGCACCTACAAAAAATAAATGAAATGCAATATTCTGGTGGTTTCTGTAGGCATGAAATATTTAAGTGTAAATAAAGTACTGAGTCGTAAGTTATACCTTATAGCTGGAAAACGGTGCTATGAAAAGTTGTGATTTTGTTAATTTATAAAACTTGGCTTGTCATATTTTTTGTCTACAAATACGCCTCTATCCATCCACTAATGGATACATTAGTAGCTTTTATGGCAATAGAATTATTTCAATACCATTTTGAAAGTAATGTAAACAAAACATCTCAATGTAGAGTAGTTCAGCACCAAGATACAGGTTTTTATTATTATTTATTACAATTCTTATTTAAATGACTATGAAAATTTATATATTTCAGGACAAAGAAGCACATATTTTCATGGAAATGTAAGAAGAGGTAAATAAAATAATGTAATGGAAGATTTCAAATAAGTTAGGATAAGAATTGACTTTAAATGCGTAGTATTCAGGAAAAAATTTTTAAGTTCAGCAAGTAAATGATGAGAGTCTGAAATGCTTCTCAATTACAAAGAGAAAATTTAAAGGTTTATCTTCTGAAGAACTTTTTTTTTTTTTTTTTTTAATATTCTTTTCTTTATTCTGTTTGCCAAAGTTTTTACATATTACTGCAAAACGATATATAGCCATAAACCGTATGTAGGAATAAAGCACCCATAGCAAAAATGTGTTTACTTTACCTGTATCAACAGTATTACACATATATCATTGCTATTATTATTTCCAATAATTATTCCTAAATTATATGTAGCGTGGTTTATAGATGCTACAGGCTGAGATGTTCCAAAAAAAATAGTGTTAAATCGCCTTTTAGTTACCACTTGTATGTGTTTCAATGAGATGAAAATCTATTCTGATCAGGGTAGATATTTAGGTACAAGTCATTGTTTTATATAATTTTGACATTCCAGACAATAGGACATCTTCAAAGAGCAGTGTTTTTAAGCACATTTTAGTGAAATAAGAGTAAATCACACTTGATAAATGTTTTATATCCATGGAGAGCAGAGTGGGACATAGGGGAAAAAAAAAGAAAAAAGAAAAAAATATAGAGATTTAACTACATTTTCCCTGTAACCCCAGTAGATGCTACAATTATCTGTATCCATGTCACACTGGAGCACCAACTTTTAGATAAGATTATAACCTAAAAGTTGGCAGAGACAAGCAACATGGAGATTATACAGTTTATTATGTATAGGTTTAGAATGGAGATACTCCAAGTTTTTGCCCATTTTTTTGCAAAGGGCGATTCACATTTTCTAAGTGCAAATGATAACTTGTCATCTAGACGGAAAAGACAAAAATCCTTTTCTACCAGAAATTCCTTCCTTTTATGCTTTGTAGTTGTAATTCAAAGAGCTATTACAAAATTGAGGTCTCCTGGATTTAAAGTAGGACATACGTAGAATAACAGATGGAATCTACCATTGTAAAAAATACTCCTTATTGTGTCCTTAGACCCTTTTCCTTCCAGATTTGTGAGAGAGGATTTGAAGAGTTGTATCGAGGTACAGAGCTGATATGTTACTGTTTTGATTTGTGCTGGGGCTTTCTAGAAGGCTTAATTAATAATTTCAGCTGGTACAGCACTTATAATTTAACTACACAGTATTTGGAATTCCAGGCACCTACCTTTTTTGTATATGTTTTACAAACTAAAAGAATAATGCTGGAAGTTCTGCACTCACATTCCTGTTATGCATTTAAATAGGAAGATTGTATTATGCCTATCAGTTTCTCTTCACACAGAATGCAATTATTAAATTGCGGTTGTTCTTCTTCTGATAATATGAAATTTTTGCTAAGCAAATAGTCAGAAAAAGTGAAATGACTTCAATTATTTTGATGCCACAGTGACAATTTATTTTATTTTCTTTTTAGAAGTTCTCATTACTGATAGCCTTTTTATGACTACAAGTTAGGGACTGAGACATATTGCTAATAAAATGCTTTCCGTTCTTTCCTCTCATATCACATTCTAACTTGTGCAATGTTTTGACTGGGATTTTATGAAATCGAAATATCGAACTATGGTACTCTCTTTTGCTTTTTGGGCCTCATTTTTAATTTGCTTTTGACTGCTTTGCACATCCAATATAAAAGGGTAAAGCCAAGGAAGGATTCAAATGTGATAAATGTTAAGCGTTCCATAAATTAGAGCCAGTGGATACTGTTAAGTGCCTATGAATTAATCAAAGCACCACGTAACTTTTCGGTGCCTGGGCCTCAGACAACAATTAAAAACCAATGTATTTAATATCCCTCTAAAGGTCATGGGCTGACGGGGAAATAATTCTGAACATCCTTGCATGGGGAGGGAGGAGCCAGATGAAGCTGCTGATAAAAAATACAGTGTGATGTTTGAATCTGATATCTCAAACTATGCCTCTGTAGAGTTTATTTGAGGAAAGGCATCAGAATGGTGCTGGCGTTAGGATATACCTGAAATGTTCATCATTAAGGGAAAATGAAAAAAGTTAGGAAGCATCATGTATTTTCATTATATCCTTTGGAATGTTCTTGATTTTATTTTGTAAAGTTCATTCTCTTCTCTCCAGATGCTATAGTTTCATAGCTAGTGTTGCCCGTTATTTAAATAAAATGCTTTTACAATGTTTTTGGCTAAATTTATTCCGTACAAATGACAATCAGAAAATTCAAGAAGTTCTGATATTACATGATTGAGAGAACTTCCATCACCAAGAAAGAGGATGAAATCATTTAAAAGCAGAACTCCAATCTAGGAAAAACATACCAACTCTCTTCATTCGGAAAACTCGAGATTTGAAATTGGACATAAAAGTCATACATCTGTTCTTTTGATTGCATAATTTTAAACCCAGGCACTAAATTTAATCCAATCTTCTGTATACACCAATATATTGAAAACCCTTTCCTTGTATTCATGAGTATTTTCTCTTGTTAGTATTCTCAGTAACCACTACAAAGAAAAGATATTGCAATCTGTCTTATCCTTACTTTTTATATCTCTCAAATCCTCTGTGTTTCATTTTATATAAACTCCCAGAAGCTTCCCTGGGAAATCGAGGATAAGGAGAGGCTTGGGAGACTTGCTTTTTTTTTTTTTTTTTTTTTTTTTTTTTGCAGGACATCAGCACTGAGGGAAGGGTGGAAATGTTGACAGTCTTGAAACCATCTTCACTCCATGGAGTTTCAACCCCACTGAACACTAAATATTGTTATGATGTCCTTCTTTCTGATTTTTTTCCAAGTGAGAAAATATGCTTTATTATAGCTAAAAGACTTTAAATTTGGTATAATCTATATCCAGCACAACTGTCTCAGTTCCAGCCTCATTTGAATGATACTCAAATTAGTACTTTTTTGGGCAGGCAGGTTCTGAACCAAAAGCCTCAGCATACCGTTTATCTGGGTCTCAAGGGTTTCATACGTGCTCAGATTACGTGTGCCTTTAATCCTATTGCACATTAAACAGCATGAATAGGACAACATATTGGTCAACTGAAATCCTAAAAAAATATTTAGATCAGCCTAACTGGTAGTAAGCTGCTCCCCTCAAACACAGTGTTTTTCCTGACAAGTCTTTCCTTGCCCACTGGGTCAGAGATCAAAAAGACTAAAACTTACAAATGATCCCCTGCTGATTTTCAAATCCCATCCACAGAATCTGTGCTCAAAATCCTTTGAAAGAGTAGAAGTATTCACCGAGGTGCAGCTGCCAATAAAAATTATTTTACTATTATCCTTTATTCATTTGTTTGCAGTTTTACACATCTTATGCCCAGACTACACCTGACTTAAAAGTGCAGCAATACTTTGTCATAGTGGCATAATCTTCAGATCTTCTAAAGCATACATAAAATATCCATTGCAAACTGCAAGAATTACATATCTTTACTAGTCACTGCCATTCAGTTTAGGATTCTTGGGGGCAACATAATATACTGCCAGTACCAAGAACATACAGATACCACAAAAGAATTTGATATCTTCATTGATCAGACTGGCAGAAACAGGATCAGAGTGCCATGCACTTGAACCCAAACAGCAAGATCTTTGATGACTGGAAGTTTATCAATTGGAAATTAAGGAAGGCAAGAGGTAGACATGGTTGAACTGGAATCTGCTGGAGAGCTAGAAGAAAATGAGCAGGCATAAGAAGCAGGGACAGGTATCCTGGCAGGAATGTAGGGATGCTGCTAGACTGTGCAGGGATGGGGTCAGGAAGGCCAAGGATCAACTGGAACTGAACTTGGCAAGGTATGCAAAAAAGAACAAGAAAAGCTTCTACAAGTCATCAACCAGGAAGGGAAAGTCCAAGAAGGCATATGCCTCCTAGAGAACAATACAGGCAGTCTGGTAACAACAGACAAGGAAAAGGCTGAGGTACTCAACAAGTTTCTGCTTCAGTCTTCACTTGCTCTTCACTGCTCTTTGCACACATCACTGGGTCAGAAGACGGGTAACAGGGGACAATGTCCACTTACTGTAGGTGAAGAGTAGGTTCACAACCATCTGAGGAACATGAACATACCAAAATCTTTGGGTCTTGATGAGATACAACAGCAAGTTCCCAGGATGTACTAAATCAGGTTAATTTAGCAACAACCACAGTTACTAGTACTATCAAGGAAGACAATCACAAGAATTTATTAGGAAGACTGTATATGGGACAAGTTATATGTATTGAGGAAATATAATCAGAAATACAGAGAAGATTCATTAGGGTCATGAAGTAGCTATTTTATTAAGGTAGATTTTAAAAGATTGACTTCTTTAGCATCATTAAAAGGTTAGAGTGGCTATAATAACTCTGAAATGCAGTTAAGGGCAAATAGTGAAGCAGGAGTTTTCAAGTAAAAGAATTACAATCAACAAAGTGAAATTGTAATATATTGGAGAAAAATAACTTTAGCTTGCTGACTAGATAATTTCTAACCATCCAAATAAATTAACAAATAAACTTATAATCTTTCAAATAGTGTACTGGAGTAGGAAATTAAATATAGGATGGTGATAAGAGGAATAGATTTTAAATCAGACAAAGACAAAAAAAGACTAGGCTTGTGATAGGAGCTGTTAGATATACAGTGTACCAACAGATCTGAAATGACAACTAATGCTCTTTATATACATTGCATTGTTAAAACATAATTGTATGCTTTGCATCTCTGATAGGCAAAGAAAAAATATTTTCATATCTTGATAAATAATTATTTTTTTAGAAGGAAATTTTCTTTCTGTGAAGCATTACAAACTGATCATAATAAAAGAAAAGTCATACCGAGATATTCTAATGTTTCTACTGCTCCATGGTAATTAATGTTCAATGCTATACTATTATAGCCTTCTCATCTGCTCTGGGTAAGAGGAACACTTGGTTTGAGTCTAGAAGGATAATTTCTTTATCTTAAACTTGATACATTTTTGTACTAGGGAGCATGGTACTAGCTTTCTAGGCTCACTCGAGAGTTTTATGTAATTATTTCAGTGTTAATGCAGGGACTTAATATTGTAGATGACCACAACCTCTTATGTTTCTTTTCAAAGTCATAGTGTATTTCTAACTTTTACTGAAGATCTTGATTTTCCTTTGGTCCAGGGAAAGGTGATAGGTGGAAGGAAGCAGAATAGATATTGAATAAATATGTGTGAATAAATCTAATATAAATATCTACCACATAGTTACCTAAAATTGTGAAGGTACGAACTCAATGACTCAAATGGTGCATCCCAATACAATCTTTCTGAATCTCTCAGGTCTCAACCCCATGACTACATGCATTTAATTCTCTTTCGATGCCACCAATTTCCCATTAATCTCAGAGATTCAACACTTGTTTAAATCCCACATAATTCTCACAAATACGTTGAAGTTTTTAACACTCCCCAACATCATCCTTCTCTGAACTAAAGAAGTCTGTTACTAAACTCTCAGGAAATTGATCATTTTCCCATCAAAACACCATTGCTCTTAACACATACAGAATATTTTCATGCCCCAAATAAAAAACCTTCCTTCCAGACTCATAAATTTCCCCTTACCCATTTTTAGAAGCATCACCCACAAAAACCACTACCTTCCTAAAAGTGAAGAAAACCATATCCCATTGTGAACATATCCCATTGTGACAGAAAGATTTCCTATGTAGTTCTTCTAGATGTCCAAGTAGTTCTTCTAAATACATCTCTCCTATAGAGTCCTGTCTTCATGTTCTTTTTCTGTGGAAAATATTTTGCATTTCTTTTAACATATTGCCAGTACTTCTTAAGGATACATCTTTCTCTTCTCAGTGCTGGGAAAAAGTCTTTTTATGATCACATGAGGAAAGTTCATTCAAAATACAGAAACACTGAATATTGAATGATGAATACTGAAATAATACTTCACTTCAACCTCGTGAGGAAAAGCAGTGAACCCAATCTGGATCTCTAAAAGATATATTTTCAAAATGTATTGCCACTGTTGCTGGTATACAGACAGTGGGAAAATCTTGTAACTAATTTTTTAGTGAACTCTTACTAACCTCAACAGGCTTACACTAAGATTTTTTGTGATCATGCATTTGATAAAAATTGAATATTGAGCACAACTCTTGTTGTGAGCAGTAGTGTTTAAGATGGGCTTGTACTACACTTTCAGTTATTAAGAAGCGAATGTTTTTAACGAAGACTGGGAAGAGAACTGGGCTCAAATCCTACCTTTGCAAATCCCTGAGTTACAAAGGCAACATTTATATTCTCTTTATATCTGTTTCCTCCTGTGAATATTTGCTATAATAATACTTAACTAATACACAGGGGTGTTGTGATGTGAGCACTAATTAGTTCATGCCTTCATACCATATTAAAATCCTTGGATAATAGATGGTGTGCAAGTATCAATAATATTATTTTTAACGATATTTGTTTAAGCTATGCTAAAATCCTTCAAAAAGTGATCTCTAATTTTACATTTTCCTTTATATTTCTCAAAGTGACTTATCTAAACAGTAAGGAAGAAAATACTTATGCAGAACAGCCAAGAATAAGGGTTGCTACTTTTTAAAAGCAGATGTTTTAAAAGAAATGTGTAAAATTCAGGAAATCTAGGGAATAGATAGGGGTTTCTGTCAAGTTAGGATGATAAATGAAAGGGCTCTAGTGGCCCCTCTGTTTGTTTAGACCTCTTGTTCCTGCTACAACTCTGCACAAAAACTAGCATTGAAGTGTCTACTGTTAAAACATAACATAACCTGACAATGATCAGCCCACAGGGCTTTTCCAAGAGAAGGCCATATTGTTCTGTGTGGGGAAGTGTTCTAGCATGAGATGTCCCAAGACATGAAGGAAAGCATTGACTGCGGAAGACTTTCCAGTACATTAGTAGTATATGAAAGGAGATGACCACTTGTACATTAATATTGCCTTGTCCAAGAAACTGACGTGTGGGAAAGCACTGTATGAGATTCTCTAAAGGCAGCTTGTTTTCTCCTTGTACTACAACAACAGTCACAACATGCAGAAGATGCTAGGTTTAACAATATAGAGCCCAATAACATTTTTTGTGCAGTTAAGTCAGTACTTAATTTTTATATTGTGCAGATGACTGAGCAATTACCAATCCCATTATTTTTTTAGTATACACTGTTTATAAAGCCACTACAGAATATTTAACTTGGAAATAGCTTTAACATTATGCATTTTATATACCAATCAGGTCATTTGTTTTTAAGCAGTTTTTTGCTAATGGTTCCAAAGTACTCTGTTTTTTATTCTAGAGGATTTTCTCATGGAAGAGAATGGTACGATATATTTAAAATCATACACTTTAAATAAAGTGAAGCAATCTGCTGCTCAGTTGAAAACAACGTGAGAATTAAAGAAAATAGTCATGAAATTAAGAAGTAAAATGAGAATCTGTATTTTCAAAATCTGTGCATTGAGAGAAATTTAAGTACTGTTGATATATTGATCTGAATTTATTGTTGATGGGATTTTTTTGGGTGTGTGTGTTTGTTGTTTTCGTTGTTTTCTGCTTTGTTTCTAATATATCAAAAGGTCAATATGCTTCTACTTAAACACTGTAAAGAGGAAATAATCATTTTATTATTTGCTACCTCCAAGGAACTGTACCATTTACAAACCACTTCAGTTTGTTCAGGTGGTTTTCATGTATTCCTGAATTTCACCAAAGTTTGCACATCCCAGGGAAGATTGTGCTGCAGCTAGCAGATTTTGCACAGCTTGGCCATTTGGCTGATTCACTGACCCAATGCAGCTACTTTTTTATGCCAGTTCTACTAATATGGAAGAGCTAGAAAGAGTCCATAGAGATATGTCTGTCAGAGAAAGAGCATAGCTCTAGTACTTCCTCACATAAAACATGAGGTGAATGGGCCCATACTGTTGTAATAGCTCAAAACACTAGGGTTAGCTTGAGGACCAAATGAGAGTATGGACGAAGAACAAAAGCTCAGCTGTGCGAAGAAGTGGGCATGAAACAAAACCAAACACATCTTCAAGACAACTTTTCCTCACATTCCTCAGGCCTTATGGCACAGGGAAAGACTTGACTGATATGTACATTGCAAATTGCAATGGGAAAAATAAAAGCTAGCTGTTGGAAAATTTCTGAAATGTTTTTTAAGTATTGCCTTTTTTTTTATTTCTTCTTAATTCTGAGAAGTTTGAGTTACAGCTCTATCAGCTGTGTTTTAGGGTTGTTTGTATTGGATCTGTATCACAGCACCACCAAGGTAAGTGTCAGTATTGGCTAGTATGATTCCGGTGGGAATCGGAAATTTTTCCAGACTCAATTCTCAAGGAATATTTTGGTGAGTATTCTCTTATATTTCTCTAGGAAATTATACTAGGATAAAAAAAAAATTGCCACCTGTCTGTGAACTGTGAAGACATATTCTCTTATGCTGACAGCACTAAAAAATAATTTAAATTTTCAAGAATCATCACAAACAATCAAACATTGTAATTTTCTCACTTACAAAGAATATTCCCTCTGTTATTCACTAAATCAATTCATGCAGTCAGACATACAGTGAGAGAATCTGAGATGTAGAGAAATTAACTATAGAAAGAAATCAGCAAATCAACCTTTATACACTTAATAGACTGCTACACATTCCCACCAGTTTCCAGCTTTGCATGAACATATGTTTCTTCTTTTTTGTTTGCTAGAAAGCACTCAAGGGAGCTCTATGATGACGCACAATTTGAATTTGCCACTGCTTCCCTGTGCAGATGCTTTGCTCAGTTCACGGACACTACAGTACATGAGTGATTTGTTCTGTTTACATCTATCCTACAACAGGACAAACTCAAGGAAAGTGTCTGTACTTTCACAGGTTTTCCCCAATGTCTTAGAAATGATTAAATGTTCCCATTGAAGCAGATAATGAGGATCTCTGTTGAAAAAGATGTAATTTTTTTTTTTCTGCTGCATTTACATGCAGATTGTCTGAGATGC
This sequence comes from Lagopus leucura, assembly GCF_019238085.1. Lineage (NCBI taxonomy): Eukaryota > Metazoa > Chordata > Aves > Galliformes > Phasianidae > Lagopus > Lagopus leucura. The sequence goes on from NW_024962263.1 coordinate 30,298,960, forward strand.
CAAGCATATGATTATTAATGTGCACGTAAATATTTCAAATTCACACAACATCAGCCTTAACTCAGATGTTGAAATCATGACCAGCTATCAGCAGGTGGTGACTAAATGATTAAGAGCTAATTATAGTTCTAAATATAATTTTATTAATTGTAGTTTGATGCAAGTATGATGGTATTTAGCAAACATATTTCAGTGCTGAAGATCATAATTGAGGAAGATATGTAATTTCTAGTTTCTTGAAAAGTGGGGTTTAGGTTTTAAGGGTTGATATAACGGGGACCCTAGGATGTGGTACCTCACCTACAGTTCCCCTACTCTTCATGGGGTGTTATCTGTCTGTCTAGAAAGTCTGGGCAACTTCTTTTTCTTCTGTTTCACAAAAGCCACAGTAAGAGTACACAGAATAGAAGCTTGGGTCAAAACCTCTCCACTGCTCTTCTGCTAATGTTGCATATAAACCTAGCATGCCTGCCCCAGCTCTTCTTCAGGCAGTTCTTGGCTTTACACTTTCAAATGATTGTCAGAACGCAGCAGTCAATAAGAAGGCCAAAAGTGTTTTCTTGATCACTGCATTTTGTATAAATAATTAAATATGCATTGGAACATGGTTGAAAACATAAGTTATTGCTTGTAAGGACCCTAACCCATTGGATGTTCTGTTCCTGCCTCAGTGGATGTTTAATGATGTTGAGCATGGTGTAGCAAAGGCAATAGCATATAACAAATATGCAGACTCCCTGGAATACACTATTTGGAGTAGCTGAGGCACTTCACAGGGGCATAGGAAATGTGAACTGAGGCCTGCTCAGGCAAAGTAGGAATTTGAGCTCAGGCCTCCCACATAGTGGATCTGTATTTTAACAAGCAAAGTACTGTAAAGAAGGGGAATGCTTCCCTCTGGGGTCCCCTGTGAGACAGAGCTCATCAGACAGGAAAAGATGACTGAGTATTCCAGATGGTAATATTTGACTCAAATGAAAAAGATGGCTTGAATCTCAGAATCTCTAGACCCTACTTTGCTTCATTTAAAATAGGATTTCAGCAACTTCCTTTTCATGCTCTATAAGTTCAGTGTGAATTCTGGAAGGAGTCTTTTGTTTGAATTGCTTTGCAACAGTAGCTTTATTCCTGAAAATAGTTTCCTTCAGCATCTTCTTGTTTAGGAGCAAAATCCTGCTATCATCACCACCACAAGTAGACATAGAACACATAGAAGTGTGTTAGTAAATGTGTGTGTGTATATGTATATACATATAAGGTCCATTTACATTCTCCTAGTTATTTTCCTGTTTCAACTAGATAGAAAAGAGAGTCTGAAAAGACAATGTCCAAAAAACCTGTCCACAATGGAGAGAGCCAGTTTTCTTACATTACATAATAGTCCGCAAAACTCAAAGTGGATAACTTGTCCTTGCAAACTTACTACAACTGAAAGAATAGTCTAGAGTAGATTCTAGTACATTGTGAGCATTATTTAAAAGCAAATAAGCATACAGTTCAGTACTATGGTAAATATAGACACAGAGCCATGCAGAAAGGAAGACAGCTGAATTTTTATTACTAAGGGAAGAGTAGCAGTGAAGAGCCATTATGCAGATGTGACAACAAACCTAATTTGGACTGCAACTATAACTGAATCACAGGAGTCTCCTCTGGTTTTCAAAAAGAGTAGGGTGGTTTTCTAAACTGGAGAATAGAATAGCTCCGACCCAAGTAATATTACATTTTGATATTTAATGTGTTGTGGGGAAATCATATGTAGCAAAAGACAAAACTTGAAGATGCATGAAGTTGTTTTTTTCCATGATACAGTAATATCCACTGAGTCACATTAGAATATGAAGTAATTTGCATACTGAAAGTTTTAATCTTATTTTAGCCAGTTTTTTGTTTGCTTATTTCTAGGAAATAGGAAAGAATCTGGATTATAAAATCAGTGTTGTGGTGTTAAACCTCTTTACAGTTTGGGTCATAACAAGAATAGAATATTTACAGTGGTTCACAACCAAGATGTAGCACATTCTCTAGTGAAGGTGTAGAACCAAAAAAGCCATTTGGGCACTATGGTAACAACAATGTTTTTTCAATATGTTTCCCTAAGAAAATGAGAAATAGTTCTACCTTCCACTTATGACCTCAATATTTTCTTCATCTTTGTTGAACATATTTAACAACGATGAAGTGGATCAGACTGTTGAGCAAAGCTATTCAGTAGCCAAATGTATGTTGTCAGAGAGTTCATGAAAAAGTCATTAGTTCTCCTCCCCTTCTCTTTCACTGTCAGGCAGAATTATGTCATAAATATAGCCACTTGTCTAGCAGGATATCAATCTATCCAGGTATCACCCACTTCCTGTCTCTGGCCATATGTTTCTGTTATTTATGTCAAGAAAATAGCATTTACACAACCGCTGCTAGTTGTTTACAGAAGTTTAACTCCTGTGATATAGTCCTTCTTGTGTTGCATGCTTTTAGCCCATAGATAATACATGAGATTGTACATTTTAAAATATGCTACCACATGCATGATAGAATAAACACAGACCCAAAATGACAGCACCATCTGCCAAACACAGCTGATGTCAGGGGAATGGTCTCTGCACAATATTCTGCTGCTCCCCCACGAGATAAGGCTATTTTTTCTCATGGTATAACTACACTAAATTCTGCTTGTTCACCTAGTACCTAAATTGTTAAAAATCTCAGAAGTAGAAAGCATTCAGAAACAAGCCTTCTAAGAAGCACTACAATGTGGAAATTGCACAGTTCTTTCATACCTTTTCCTTACTTTCATGTGCAATCACATTATTTTTTACATATTTACACCATAAATAAACCTACAAGCAATGTATACATGGCACATAGATACTCAGGGCTCTGACATGATGGAAAATTCATAATGTTAATCATTAAATGGCCTATCTGAAAATTATATAGGGCAATCTGCCTTCAGATTCACTGTAGCTTTTTGCAATGAAATTACAGCAGAAGTATTCTTCCTACTATATTCCCAAATTATTCACATTCCTTCATGAAACTAAAATGTAAATGTGATGCTTACCATTTTTTTCCTTGTAATATTTAAGATTCATAAGCACTTGTCTATTTATTTGTATATTAATTATGAAGATCTTGCTTTATTAACAGAGTGTGTCCTGGAGATTACATGGAAGGGAAAAAATCCTTTTTACATGTCCTACAACAGCAGCAAGCTCAAAGCTGCAAGGACCCTGAACATATGCAAATCAATATGTACAAAGGAATGAAATGGGGTCTTCACTGATTGTCTCAATGGTGAGTCATTTCTGCCTTACATACAGTCCTCAAAACCTACAGTGTTACTGGGCACAAGTCAAACTAGCTAGAAGGCCATTTCCTGGATCCTACTGACAATGACCGTTGTCCAACTCTTTCACTGTTGTAATTTCAAAACCATAGGTTGCTGGGACTATCATAAGCCCAAATATCCTTGAACATACTTTGCATTCTACTTAAATGTCTCTTTGCCATCTTGTATAGTTGATAGGTTCAGAAGTCCCAGAGAAATTGGTGCTGTCAATTAACAGATCGGCACTTGTATGCATATCCAAAATGCTGCCCAGTTCATTCTGGCTGCATCCAGCTAATTTTACATGCACAAATTGCAGGTGCCAGGCATATTTGGCACAGTTCTGGAATGCCTGGACAAAACTATGAGTCCTCCTGGCAGCTGGGCTCATGGAGTATCCACAGAGGATCTTGGAACTTCATTTTCAAATCCTAGCTTTGCTTGATAGGAGATACATCTCTCACATAGATTCATTATAATCATGGGACTGTAGGCTTTGATTCTGAGAAGATGTTCTAACCCTGGCTTACTTGCTGGTATTCCAATTTCATTTTGCATTGTGAAATCACATTGGTTCTGGTACTGTCAAGGCCATCTCTCACTGCATATGGCTGCGGAAAAAGGTTTGTACTGTCCTATATTCCTATCTGTTATAGTTTAAGTGAATTTGAATGTAATATTTTGTTTCATATTATTTATTCCTAGCTATTTATTGCAATTATATGACATCAGTACTAAAATATTTTATAATGAGATAATAGTAAATGAAGTACATGACCAGTTTATTGAGGTTTAGTCATATTACTGTGCTATTTGTAAAACAAAGTATCTTTGAGAAATCTTCCTCTAAGAAAACCAACACTTTGGATTTCTTTCTTTTTATACATGTAATTTATAAGAGCTAAATCAGCAAATTCTTGTTTAAAAACATTGTAACACAGTTGCACATATTACATTTGTAATTATCTTCAATTTTCTGAACATCATAACAACTATATTTAAGAATTAATATTTGAAAGGTGGATTTTGCTGTTACTGCTGCAACATTATGTTTCCTAGTATTTGCATCATTTTTTAAAATGTATATAGAGGCTACTGTAGAATAAACTAAAACTGAATATAGATTAAATTCTTGATTTACTATTGCAACAAACCAGTCTGATTACATGCGATTATATGGTGCATAAATTTTTAAATGAAGTTGTTTCTTATGAAATAATATCAGTAAAGAACTGTCTATGAGATTCACATTTTTTTATTTTCCAGAGTTTAGTTTTTTTTTTTTTTTTTTTTTTTTTGTCTTTGCAATTTCAAGTCTTGTTGCAATTTCTTGTTCGCTTTTTTCCTTTGGTCTCCACTTCATGCCAAAGATTGAACAGATCTAGAGGGTACACTAAATTCTGAAAGTTATTTGGGAATGGTATAAAAATAGAACATGTAAACAAAAAGGTTTCAAATACTATCACACCTCTTCACTTTAAATTTTGGAGACAATATTACTCATATACAGACACAGCTGAACTAAATTTACATGAATACATATACTTGCAAGTACGCTAGGTGTTAATGTGTTAACTCTGGAGCCATAAAGTTTTTTCTAAAACTTCAAAAATCAAAGAATCACAGAACTGTAGAGGCTGGAAGGGCCCTCTTGAGATCATCGAGTCTGGCCCCCAAATTGTTATGGTTAATATAAATCCTCTTGGTAAGTTCATCTGCACATTAGACAATATTTCCTGATCAGTCTGAGTGGTACATTTGAAGATATTTCCTGATCAGTTTCAGTGGTACAATTAAGAAAAATACCTGATAGGTATATTCACTAACATTCCTTTGTAAGTGATGTTACACATATAAACACCAAAATGATCTTATATAGCTGTTATTAAGAAAGTAAACTTCCTTCTGAGCACATCACTTCTGCAGATTTAATTTACCTGTTAAAGCCAATTGGAACTGTACAAAAAACAAGGAATAGAGGACTACAGTTATTATAAAACATAGAAAAAATCATCCTCTTTACAAACTTTTTAAAATGTATTTTTATTCATGAATTATGTACTGAATAGATAAATCAGTGAGGCTGATTCTCCGTAGAACTCATGGATTCAAATATGTATTTAAAACATAGCAATAACTTCAAATTACTGCCTACTTGACTTCAGTTATAAACATAGAATTCAAAGAGCAGTCTTAATGTGGAAATGGAAAAAAAACTTATACTAGGGGAAATGACCAGTGCAATTGCTGATACCTTCTTCTGCTAAATCAAGCTTTGAAGCAATCCAAATCTAGAGAGTATTATATATCATATAATAGCAGATTGGTCTCAAGTATGAGGTGTTTGTTTTTTTTTTTACCATGTACAAAATGTGTTTGTCTGTTTATTTTTTAATTTGTAGTCATGAAATATTAGAATATTAGAAACTGTCAAATTTTAGAAAAAAAAGGTTGAATGGAGGCTCTTCTCTAGCCTCCTGCTCCAAGAACAGTCAGCCTTAAATTTAATGTTATTTTCTGTGCCCAGCATGGGGAGGACAAAATTTCTATATTGTCTTTCAGCAGCTTCTTGCAATACTATACTTGACATCATTTTTTTCCCTGCATCCCATTGGAATTTCATGTTGAACCTTTTAACTGTTGCCTCTTGTCCTTTTGCTGTGTCTCTGAGGAGTCTGTCTCTGTCATCCCAATAAGCTGTTCTACTCTACTTTGGGAAGTGAAAGACATCAATTAGATCTCCCCTTATTAACATTATCCTTTCTAGGCTAAACAAACCCAGTGCCATCTGTCTTGCCTCCTACATCAAGTGCTCGAGCCCAAGGCAATTGAATGATGAGTTTCAAGAATTTTATACATGCATGCCACTTATTCAGTCTGTATTTTATTAATATTGGTCCATGTTTGGAAAGACAAAGAGTAATAAAGTTGTTGAGGTTATTTTCCTGTGTTGTCCTGTCAGTTTTTCATGGTGAAGAAGATTGGAAGCTAGAGAGAGAAGGAAAAATAGAGGGGGAGTGGGAGTTACAGTAAGGAGGGACTCTCCTCTCCTACACTGTAAGGCCCAATTCTAAAAAGGGAAATAAAAACAAATTATACTTAATTTTTGATTCATCATTAAAAAAAGAAAATTGAAGTAGATGAAAAATATTATTGAATTCCTGTGGCCCAGGATTTCTAGGAATTGTTCAACTTTGTATAGATTACATATATATATGCAGATATTTGTGTAGTATGCCTTTCCTTCTCTCGGGAAGTCATTTCCTTTTGCACCTAATACTGCCTCATTATATAAGAAAGTAAGGGTGGAAATTGAATTGTTAAAGGAGTAGTCATAATGACTTTATGGTTTTCAGAAGGATAGGCTGTAGAGGGTAGCTGTTGTTCTCTAAGAGTGGCTTCACTCACCTTCAGATCCCAGTGGAGGAGTCACCAGAGTATGCTACAAATGGTTGGTGAAATGGAATGGTACTTATGATTTAGAAAATGTATGAGTCTTCACAATTCTGTGGGATTTTTTGGCAGTAAAACTTTGGTTTTTCCCTGTTATCAGAGTAAAACAACACGGTAAACTAAAGCTGCATGTAGAAAACAGCTTTATAATTACCTTATCTAGAGATGCAACTGTAAGCGAACTATTTTAACTAAAATAATTGTTAAATAATCTGTGACAATGTTATTTGCTTTGGGAAACTGCAGATGGATCAGTGGATAAGATCTGATCTTGAAGTGATTGACCATTTTGCTGCTTCAGTTTACTTGAATAAAATTTTAACCAGCACTTGTGAACCCATTAGTAAGCTTCATTATCTCTCTACATTCTTTCAGGAGATTATATAGAAGTGTGCATGCAAGCATCTTCAGTAGGCTTGTTTTTTATTTAAAAATGAATATATATTAATAATGTAATGATACACAAGTTGCTGCTGCAGAGAAAATACAGGATCACGAGCTCCTGCATTTTCTGAAATATCTCCTTGTATGAAGATTTCTCATGTGCTAAGAAATGCTGTGAAACTAGAGATATATTTCCTTGTATTTTCGTTTTATTTGCAGTACTGATTTTGTCCAGAATTTTCAGAAACAGAAGACAAAGTTGAATTCTACAAACTGCTTCAACCACTAATCAAGCACAGTAATATCTTGAACATTTGAAGTAAAAACTATCCCATATATTTTCCTGGAACATTAGTGCACAAACTTCAGTAATAGTGAAGTCAGCAAATTTTTTATTTGTCTTTAAAACATAAAAAAAGAGTTACAGGCCTATGTAATGTCTATATGTCTTCTACAGAAAGGGACCCAATTCCTCAGATTCAGAGAATAAAATAATTTTTTTCCTCTGCAGTTTGCCTTAAGCTCAACTTTAGCATTTCAGGGGTTATTTATCTTGTTTTATTTTGTTTTGTTTTTACTCTATCTTAAGACAATGTTCATGCAGTTCATCCCTGTTCATGCATTATGCTATTGCTAAGTCTTTCATAGTCATGGTTTAGGATGATTTCTGGCACTCTTATATTAGGAGTTTTCACTGAGATTATGATGAGTTTTGATATTTTCCTCAGATTCCGAGAATCTCACTAATAATTCCTGCCGGTCTCAATCCAGCTATTAACTCTGAACCAGTATCTCACTTCCCTTTGACTGTGTCTCCTCAATCCACGAGTTCTTTGACACCTTCCTCCCTTTCTCAGCCTTAGGGATCACCACACATTTCATATCAGGACCATACTGAAGTGGGTGAGGAAGTAGGATAGGCAGCCAGCAAATGCTGAGATTTAGCAGCGCTGAATGTGTAGCCCTGGGCCTTATTTACTTAACTCCATTTACCCTTTTCTGAATACTCAATTATTAATTTCCTCATGGACTTTCCTTTTATGATTTTAGTCCCTCGATGTCAGGGTGAATAATTACAATGAAAGCTGTTCACAGCCTCGGCTTCTTTGTGATGCAACATGACTAGAACAGATAACCTGAGAAACTCTTAACACTGGAGAAGTGCAAAGAGATATTCAGAAGCTTGCCTCTTATCTAAAGTCAAGTACATTTTCACAGGAATTTTAAAAAGTATATTTTGGGGGCAGACTGCCATGTCTTCCAAATTTCAGCATTGAATATTTAGAGATTAAAGATTATCTGAAAAAATCAGCTACTTGCAAATTCATGCTGCAGAATTTTTTCAGCCAGTGTCATTTATTGGCAATGTCTAAAAATATGTTTATGCTCTCTCCTCTCATGACATGTCAAGAAAATAAACCACATTTTTTATAAACACATTTGCAGAGGCTTTTTTGGGGGGTGGGGGGAATTGTTTGAAATATGAGGTTTAAATTTGACTTAGCATGTAAAAGCTTTAATCAGCTCCAAATATGACAGTAAAAAGGTCATACATTGGAGGTCTGGCAGGCCTCACTAAGCATGTATAAGAAAAGATTACCAAAAGTGGATAAGATTCTGTTCTTCATGTGCATGATGAGGACCATTGCTCATTACTTGACTACATCATCACATCACCATAGCTAATGAGCACCTGGACTATCTGGTCTCAAAATTTCTCCCTCAAACTCTAAACTTTTTTTTTTGCCCAACATCACATACAGAAGGACAAGGAAAGTTTTCAATAAATCTGCATGGACAATGAAGGATCTCCTGAAAAACACTCAGGAAAAGAAAATACAGAAACAAGCAGCGATAGAAACAGCATCAGGTCACCCAGGAGAGGAAAACAGAGAGAGCAGCCTAAGTGTGCAGAGATGGAGTTAGGAAAGCGAAAGACTGTCTGGACTTGAATTGAGCTACCTACATAATCTACCTGGATTTGTGCTTTTAACTGGATGTTTTCCTGCATCGTGGCTTTGATGGATGGATCACTCACTGGATAAGAAATTGTATTGGTGGTCACACTGAAAGAGTTGAAGTCTATGATTTAATGTCCAGATGGAGACTAGAAATTGCTAGTATGTCTTTGAAGTCTGTTCTGGGCCTAGTATAATTTAACATTTTTGTCAGTGACGTGGACAGTGGGATTGCACCCCTAGCAAGTTTGCTGATGACATCAAGATCAATGGTGCGGTCAAGAGACTGGAGTGAGGGGATACCACCCAGATGGATTTTGACACGCTTGAGAGGTGGGACAAGTAGGACAAAGCTGGGTGAGGGCTCAGAGGTACTGGTGGTTTAAAAACTTGACATAAATCAATAATGTGTACTTGGAGCCCTATTAGGCAACAGAAGAAACGTAGCAAGTATGCTGTGGATGTTGATTGTCCTCTATTCCACTCCCATAGGACCCCACTGGGTGTACTGAATTTACCTCTGTGGCCCATAAAGTAAGAAAGACATGGACATATTAGAGCTGTTCCAGAAGATGGCTGTGTGGGTGATAAGGAGCACCTACAATGCCAGCCTGAGAACATTGGGATTATTTAGCTTAGAGAAGAGAAAGCTACATGTTAGTAGCCTTCAAGTACTTAAAGGGGACTTATAGAAAAGATGGAAAGTGAATATTTACATTTAATAGAACAAGGTAGAACGGTTTTAAACTAAAAGAGGAGAGATTTAGATTAGGTGATAGAAGGAAATTCTTGTCTCAGAAGGTTGTGAGGCACTGGAAAAGAAGCTCAGAAATATGAATGCCCTATCCCTGAAACTCCTCAAGGCTAGGTTAGATGGGGCTTTGGGCTACCTGATCTAGTGGAAGTTGTCCCTGTCAATGGCAGGGCTTGGAACAAGATGGTCTTTAACATCCCTACAAATCAAAGCCATTCTATGAATCTATGATTCATTGTATGAATTTGGAAAGATCATACAAGAAAAGATGAACAGTTTCTGCAAATCCATCAGCAATAAAAGAAAAACTGAGGATAATATAGCCTTGCTGCTGGATAGGCAGGGACTTGATGTCAAAGCAGGAGCATGGAAAAGTCTGAAGCTCTTCCAGACTTCTTCATCTTGTTTTTCGTTGATCAGACTTGTCTTCAGAAATCTCATGTCCTTGACATTAGCAGGAAAGCCTTGAGCAAAGCAGACTAACACATCAGTGGAGGAAAATGCAGTTATGGAAAATATGAACCAGTTGTGACTTGTAAACAAGTCAATGGGACTTGATTGGATGCAACCACAGGTGCTGAGTCTTTCGTGCTTTCTGCACTCTAGCCTGTAGAACCTTTGTTGAAAAACTGACGGAATAGAGTCTAGAGAAGCTGATGATGAGGTATGATGAGGAAGATTGATGAAGCCAGTCCATCACTAGTGGTAAACTTAAAAGATATATACTGGGGCTAGTACTGTTTAAGATCTTCATTAATATTCTAGATGATGGAACACAGTGAAAATTTTCAGATGACACAAAGTTGGAAAGAGAAAGCAGTATACCAAATGTTTGTGCTACCTTTTAAAAGGCCCTCAACAAGCTGGAGAACTGAGCTGTCAGGATTATCCTGAAGTTCAACAAAGGGAAATATCAATTCTTGTCCAGGAAGAAGGAAGATTCAGGCATTCACACAAATAAGCCAAGGTCTGAATATTGGAAAGTACCTTTGCAGAAAAGGTCCTGGGGATCTGGTGGGCACCGAGTAGAACATGAGACAACAATGCTCTACAGCATTGTTGTGGTCATCAGCACCTGGGCTGCACTATGAAAAATATCACAAGCAGATCAAGGGAGGAAAGACCTCGCCTATTTCAAGGATCCTAATTAAGCCAAAGTCTTTGCTAGGTTTTGCATTGATAAATTGACTATATGAAACTACGTCTATGACTGAAAATGATACTGTTTTTTTTTTTTTCTATAATAGCCTTTCATTTCAGTTTAATCACTGGAATAAAAACTTCATGCAAAAGTTTTAATTTAATTCAATTTTTAAAATTACTTCAATTTTTAAAATTACTTCAATTTTTAAAGTTACTTTAATTAGAACAAATAAACCTGAATATATGTATTATAGTTTTGTGTAAAAAAAATGCTACTAGAACTACTAAAACTATTTTTAAGACAGATTTAGTTAAACAGGGCAAGTAGTTCATAGTTGATCTTAGACAATTTTAAACTAGATTAGCTTTGATTTGATGAGAAAAACTATATCTGCATGAAGGAAGAAATTAACGTTAATAACCTTCATCTGTCTAAGAGTTCTGAATGAAGTTCCCACCATAATCAGCTGAAAGGGACAGTCATATCAGAACCAAATCATTCCACCTGTTCTGGACATCTGTCTTAGAATATTTACTTACAATTTTCTCTTCATGTATTGTAAATATAGTCCAGAGAAATGGTTAAAAGTATGCACTGCTTTTACATTACTAAAAAAAAAAAAAAAAAAAAAGATGAATTTTATTCCATGCTGAGTATTTGCACTAGTTGAATTTAGTAATATTCAGCAACGTCTGAGAAAGAAACTTTTGCATAACATTTAGGCACTTACTGATCCATTGGTATTATTTATTATGGTTTGGTTACTACAAATGGAATAAGTATATTAAGAGAAAATAAATTCTTATTTTGTTCTTTAATTTATCCCTAGAAAGGAGTTTCTCAAGTTATGCCTTTTTAGAAGTTGTTTCCGCTTTCTTATTTAAGGAAGAAAGGTAGACATAACAATGAGCTTTTTCTTTCTACAGACAACATTACAAAATGAGCTCTAATGGAAATAATGCATACTCAGTGCAGAGAAATGTCCATGCGCGCCGTCTCTCTTTCTGTGCACAAGCAGCTAGAAGGAAGGAAAAAAAATGTTGCTGTGAATAAATCCATTACCCATGCAGTATTTTTGGATGAGAGAAAAGCATTCTTAAGAAGAAATGAAGTAATTGATTGCATATCTAAAGAAATCAGAGAAGGACTAAGCTACATTACAGTCAGAAGCATAACACTGCAAGACTGAAGAATCACTTTCTTCTTGTTTGCTGAAGTGACACTGCCTTATATATATACTTTCAAAACATCTCCAGCAGTTTCTTTAACTGCTTTATCCTTTGCGTGTTGTCTAGCTATGGGAAATTGGGCTCTATTCTTGTCCCTTTTACATTACTGACCATAAATAAATTTTGTGGCAGTAGTTTTCATGTCATCTAAAAGAAGAACAGGTTGGAGAACTATATATTTTTTTTAAATTAACTTATTTCTAATTTCATGGAAGATCTGCATTTTCTTTTGAGAAAAAATAAATCATAGAATCATAGAAATCTAGAATGGCCCGAGTTGAAAAGGATCTCAAAGATCATTTAGTTTCAACACCCTGCTGTGGTCAGGGTTTCCAAGCACTAGACCAGGACGTCCAGAGCCACATCCACCCTGGCCTTGAATGCATCCAGGGACAGGGCACCCACAGCCTCCTTGGGCAACCTGCTCCAGTACTTCACCACCCTCAGAATGGAAAGCTTCCTTCTCATATCTAACCTATACATCCCATCTTAGTTTAAAACCATTCCCCCTTGTCTTATCCACTTCTGTAAACAGTCAGTCCCCCTCCTGTTTATATCCCCCTTCAAATACTGGAAGACCACAATGAGGTCTCCCCAGAGCCTTATCTCCTTCAAGCTGAACAAGCCTGGCTTCCTCAGCCTTTCTTCATAGAAGAGGTGCTCCAGCCCTCTGATCATCTTAGTGGTCCGCCTCTGGACCTGTTCCAAGAGCTCTACATCTTTCTTGTGCTGGGGGCCCCAAGCCTGGATGCAGTATCCAGATGGGGCCTCACAAGAGCCGAATAGAGGGGGACAATCACCTCCCTCTCCCTGCTGGCCAGTCCTCTTTTAATGCAGCCCAGGATACAGTTGCCCTTCTGGGCTGCAAGCACGCACTGCTGGCTCATGTCCAGCTTCTTGTCCACCAGGACCCCCAAGTCCTTCTTCACAGGGCTGCTCTTAAGGAATTCTTCCTTCATTCTGTACAAATACCTGGGATTGCCCTGGTCCAAGTGCAAAAGCTTGCACTTGGCCTTGTTGAACCTCATTAGGTACACATGGACCCACTTCTCCAGCCTGTCCAGCTCCCACTGGATGGCTTCCCTTCCCTCCAATGTATTCACTACATCGCTCACCAGATATACAGCCTACCCTCTCACACAGTCTTCTCTGATGGACTTTATACTCTGTGTTATTCTCCTCTTCTAGCAGACATTAACTCTTCCTAGCATTTTTCACGTGTAGTATTTTTTCAATGCCATTTCTGTGATCAAATATCTAAGCTGCTTAGTAGCCACGTGCATGGTGGTGACTGCACCAGCTGCTCAGGACTTTTGTCTAAATAACATGCCTGTATGAAAAAATTATGTGTTTTATAAAAGGAAAAGGGCACACATTACTACAAGTCTGAAAACACTCCTTTGCAGACTTTTTGATGATTTAGGCTAATGTTACACACAGAATGCCCAGCCCAGTTCTTCCCTAGAGAATGCAAGCCAGTTTTTGCATCTGATTTATTAAGATGTGAGTTAGGAGAGTTCAATGCTCCTGACATTATCTACTTTGAAACTTCAATACATATATATTAAAAGATATCTTCAAATCAGGTGATGGTAAATTCTCTGGAAATAAGTGTGGCAGTGCTGGTGGAGAAGATCACCTTCTTAATTAGGCTCCATATTCGTATTGTCTTCTGGAGACATCTTTACAGAATCTGGAGATTGCTGTTGCCCCATCCTTTATCTGTCCCCAGGTCTTTGTGGAACTTGTATTCTTGAAATATATTTTTAAATGTCATTTTTAAAATGGCAATGAAATACATAGACAACAGTATTAGGGAAAACTGGGTAGTTTTATTTAGAAGCTAAAAGATTCATGTAGGCACAGAGACTTTTCTTGCAAAAAATATTTATCTATCAAGTTATTTTGCATTGAGTAACTGGCAATCATATTGGACATTTCTAAGAAAGTTCTGGTATAAAATATACATGAAAAGACATTTTTAAAAAATTATAAGAAGTTATATCAATTTTCTGCTTATAACATCACAAAATAAACAATCAAATGAAATGAACTGTGATTGTATAGACAAAATGAATGCCTCATGTACTGCTAAGCCGCAAATATATTGCAATTCATCACTTCAAGGTTTATGAGCTATTCATGTTTAGATAGATCACCTAATCTTTCTCTGATCAATCTATATATGCATCTGTAACAAGACGTATTGTGTGAACCTCTACAGAGTTGTAGCACTGCTGATATTATATATTATATATTATTTGCTCTACATACTGTATTTTACCTCACAATCACTAATGGAAATTTCTGATGTCAGAACAACACCTGCTCTTCATTTCACAGTGATAATTACTTTAGCTGAAGAGCTTGTACTTATGGTTAAAGCCCCAATGTAGTATTTTTTCCTGTTTTCTTGCATCTTTATTTAATTGCTATATAGTTATGAAATGGGTAAGTTATGAATGTACTATTCAGTTAGAAACTTTGATTATATTTATTTATTACTCACAAATAGTAAAATGGATTGACTTTCATATAAGGTTTACACTGGCTCTGAAGACTTTAAATACAATTACTGGCAAGCTACTGTAGTAGACACATAGTGTGTGTGGGGGTGTCAGCTTTTAATTGTAACTGTCTTGCAGAGTGGTGTTGTTTTAATATCCTGTATAGATTTTTATGTAATACACTTACTTGCAGGCAGCCTGAAGCAAGAATCAATTCTGTGAAGGATTCTTCTTTTGTTAAAAGCCAATCTTGTTTTAATGATGCATGAAGAAATATTCGAGCATTGACATTTTTCTGTCAGGTTTCTTTTGAAAAATCAATTAAGATAATACTGCTTTGACCTAGTTATCTAGTTAATGCTTATTAGGAATGTAATATGATTTACTGTCAGCATAATAATTTTTGTATCTTATCCCATTAGCTTGTGCATATTTCAAAGTGTATTACACAATGGTCACTTCTTAAAATGTAATGTAGCAGAATACATTAATTAGATTGACTGGGATCATTAGGCAGAAACTCTCTCATTGGCTCTTTGAATCAAATTTGTATATCATCTATATCAAGTTAATTCATTGTTTACTTGTCTGAAGAGGGCTTCTAAAGTTTTTTGATTCAACAAAAACTGTTTCATGTCTTCCAAATCTTTCTTAGCTCTTCCTGGGCTAAGTGCACTAATTACAAGTGACCACAAAGGAAACAAATCTTTGCATGTGAGATTTTTTGAAATCTGATAAGTCATGAAAGAGTGGAGATAGATACAGGACTGAGTACAGCAATGAGAGTACAAAAGTCAGTGAAGCACTCGATTTGATAGGCGCTCAAAATTAAAATAACTTTTTTTTTTTTCATTTTAGCTGCTTGGTGTTAATGGAAAGGTCAATAAAGGAGTTGCCTTACTGTAGCATTAGTAAGGAATTATTGATTACTATCCATTTAGTGGTCAGTGTTAACCTTGTTAAGTAGAAAAAAATTAAATCTTACCACCATTTTCAAGGCAGTGATCTAACTCAGAACAGTATTGCTGTTGGACATTTTTACAAAGTTTATTTGTTTCAATCATCCTAATAGTCTGTGTGAAGTTAAAAGAGTCTGAAGGAAGGGTAACTGACCGAATGTTGATCTTGGCTAAATCCTTGAGTAAGATGAGAGGCAGTGAGAATCTTTCTCTTACTGCTTCTTTTATTACAGAATATATATATTTTTCCAGGTAGCTTTAATTGAAGAACATTGCTGGTCTGTGTATGTGCATTATCATAACTCTATGGTTTTCTTCCAGCAAGGTTTCCCCTTAGTTTTATATGATTGATTGTATTTTAATTTGACTTTCCAGCTAGAAACATGTGCTATAGTAATGAGTCAATATCTATGCTAAGACACAAAGAAAAATAGTTATTCATATTCTTAAAGTATTGTTTCTGCAGAGAGTGAGTTTAACAAAAGAAACTTAAATATACATGTATATTTTAAAATAAGGCAGACATTTCAAACAAAAAATCCTTAACCAAAGAGATAACTGAAATATAATGCATTTTGACTGGAAAAAGAATGGAACAATAATGTGCAATTTTTCTTCTTTTCTTAAAATATATAATAATAATAATAATAAATTTGTCTACACATTTGGCCTTTTATTGATTCCCTGAATTTCCTATTATTTCTCTGCATTCTCTTTCCACAGATTCAGAGTGGCCAAGGCCATTGTATTGCTGTCATACATCATTTGAAATGCACCACTGTAACATTTGCAGTGGAACAAGAGCCAAAACGTTGTGGAATTTGACATGAGAAATATGTGCTGAAAGTTTCAGGAAGTATTTGTTCTCCTTTCTAACATTTACATAAGGTAGAAGAGGGTACAAATGAAGAAACTTTCTGGTATGTGAATTTCCTTAATTTATCTCAAACTTGTACATATTTAAGGTAGGCATAGATATCAGTAAACCTTTTTTTTATGTATGTCATTAGAAATTTCAACAGTCTGGAAAATTTTAGACAGCTTAATAGCTGTAATTTGTCCTAAGCCTCTGAATATCTTTCTATGAATAAGATGGCATCTTGAAATCTTTACGTGATAGTGATCATAGTGAGATATCTCTGACTTTCCTTGGATAAATGAAATGCATGCAAGAATTAAATAAAGAAATAAAAAATGAGTCAGGATACAGGATTCTAAGATTGACATTGTTTATAATCCACAAAGGAAGCAGGGAGAAAAGAACATTCTGATGCTATCAGTTTTTTTTTTTTTTTTTTTTTGCATGTAAACTCTGATATTAGGATTCATTTTTGAGCATGTCACTTTTTAGCTTCTAATTAATTGCAATGACAGCACTGTGTGCGTCTGTTTATAAGAAAGATGCTGTTGTGGCTGAGATTTTAATTATATTAAATATTAATCATGGATTGAAATTGGAAACCTTAAATTATTGTTTAATGATCAATGATCAAACGCATAATCAAGATAAAGAAAATTAGGATGGCAGACAGCAACATCACAATTTGAATTTTACATTATTAGTCCTCTGCTTAACTAGGCACTTTTCTTGAGTATCTGAACTGTTTTGCCTTTTAACTGTGCTTGCAGTTGCTATAGTGATGGCATAATTTCGTAATGGTCTAAAAATGACACTGGCATAGATACTGACAGATAGGAATTAATTCACTAACAAGTAATTATGTAGCGAAATGTTGACTGCCATGCAGAAGGTGCACTGTGACACATTTACTGTTTTTCAGGGATGGCAGTAACATTAGCGTTGGTCATTAGTGGTAGACATCTCCGTACAGTGTTGGATACAGACTTATATGCAGACCTATTTAGTTACCTGTGTGACAGCCTTGTTCAGGACACCAGAAACAGCTGTCCTAGCCTGTATGAGCCAAAATAATTAGGCCTGTCATCTTCTCGCTCTGATTTCCCCTTCAACCTGCTCCACAAAATGCAAATATTTTGCTTTCATTGTCACATTCACCTTGACATGGATATTGCTTTGGCGCATAACTGGATGAGATGACTCAGAATTTGCATTGTTCATTCTAATAAATTTGCTTTCCCTCTACTGCATGGCAGGACCCATCAGATAAAGTCTCCCAGAGTGTCATCAATCAACATCGCTGACAGACGGCTTTTGCCTTCATTTGTTACATACGAGAACATGCTTAATTATTTGTCCTGTAATTAGTTGGGAAAATGTCAGGAAATGTCAACTCTCTGTTCACTCTGGAAGGGCTCTGCTTGAAAGCCACAATGACTGAAGTGTCATTAATGCTGCCTAACAAGACGAGGATCAGCTGGGGAAAAGTGAAAGCTTCTAAAAAAGTAATCATGGCGAGTAAAGGAAAACTGCAAATCAGCACCAATAATAAGATGTGAATCCTATTAGCAAACAGTTATATTTTTCATCTGTTACTCCTCACAATAAAAATACCGCAGAAAAAACTCAAGGAACAAATACAGCAGGCTCATATAATTTCTGTCACATATTCATTGACATTCCCTAAGCCAATCGTGCTTACTGTAGGTAGTATCTAATATTTAATTTTCAGATTTGAGATACATTTTTACATTCACACAGCAGTATAATATGCAATGGATAATCGAAGGTAAATATTATTTTTACATTAATCAAGGAATATAAGATTAATTGAATGTGAAAAATTGTTTTCTGAATATTAAACTGACAAGGAGATAGGTATTAGCTTTAATTTTAGGAACAGAAACAAAAAATAAATGAGCGCTATCTGTTTATCTTGCATACACATTTTCACGCAAAAGGCAGCTGAACAGATTTCTTGAAATTAGGTGAACAACTAGGAATGATTATTTCCTCTTTTTCTGGTGGAAAACAAGGTCAACCTCCTGTATTTCATAATAATAATAAAAATTGAAAAGGAAATTAAAATAAAATCATATCAATGAGACTGAATAAATACCTTGCTTTCTCCTTATCTGTATTTTGGAAAAGAAGATGTACTGGGTTTAATTTTACAGAGAACCTACAGGATTAAAGACACAATGTAACTAAAAACTGTTGTAATGTTTACAAGAGTCACTTGCTATTTTGGTAATTACCTGTAGTCAGTAGTTCTCTTATTTCCTATCAGAAATTATATGGTATTATGGTGTACATTTTTACTGCCTCACCTTCCTGATTTTTTTTTTTTTTTTTTTTTTTACATTAATATGAAAGTGTATAACCATGTGGGAATACTTTCTTACTTAATTACTTACATTATTTCATCCCTCATTGTGATTAAGCACATTATTGCTTGGTCTCCTTAGAAAGGATAATTAAGATAGCATTCCGCTGTTTTACAATTTACTCATCGTCACAGGTATGGCTAAGCTAATTATCAAATGGTTAAAAATTTATTCTGGGAAGAATATTACAAGTGTACCATGTGGGCAATTTCTTCCAAGGCTAATTCAATTACAGATGCACTGTATCTATCGTGTTGGTATGACATTTGTCTATGAATGTAGAGAGCAGGGGAATGTAAGCAGAAGTTTGTCAGAGTAGTGTTGTATACCAACACTGATTCTGCATGCCAAACCTCAGAAAAGAATCAGTGTGGCGTACGAGGAAGAGAAGGAAAAAACACTCACGGTTAATTCTTGCCTTTTCAAACAAATCATAATGGATGAATGCATCAGAGCAAACAGAGGCTGCAGCATGAGCTATATAAAATGTAGGTGCTGTTCATTCCCGATATTTGGATTCCGGTCAGAATGAAAATACCGATAAAATTATTCTGACAAGCTGCTCTCTAGGCCCTGAGTGGACTTCCATCTTCATCCCCTAAACCAACTCACAATTCAAAATAATAAGGCACTATTACCAGTTTTCCTGGGGAAAACCCCTCAGGATTGACAGGTTATGAAGACTTAGTAACCCTTTTATCTGTAAGAAAGATGGTGTGTTCAAACAAAAGTGCTAATGTGTTTTCAAAAGTAGAGGGAATGGGCACAATTGAAAAGATCTTAAAAATGTTTCCTAATCAACCAAATAGAATAAAAAGCTGCTATTATTTCATGTATTGACACACTATTTGGGGAGCGTTTCTGAAATAAGTGGTTGCATTTAATGCAGGGCACAGAGAGTATTTTTAAATATCTTAATGTATTCATCTTTTTGCATTCCTAACATTAAGTGTTAGATACATTGTGAAGGGCTAGGGGAACCCACGCTATGATTATATCCACTGTGCATATGTGCTACTAAAAGATGTCTTGTAATTTACTTTGACTTCAGCCTCACACTTTCTACTTTAAAAAAAAAGTGGTCCACTGCTACTATTACAAACTTTTTGAAATTGAAATGAAGAGGTTTTTTTTTGTTTTGTTTCATTGAGGAACTTTGTAGCTATAACTGGTTTTCAAAAGGAGATGGCCTGATATAAAGCTTACTTTAATATAAGGTTACAATTACTGCGGAGTGAACTTATACTAGACAGTGCACTGCTGATAATATGGTGAGGAGAACGTGTCCCCTGACAATTATGATCATTCTTTTGAATCAAGTCTGAGTTACCTTTATGTAATAAATCTGCTGTACTTACTCATATCCTAGTTGAGCTTATATAAAAATGAAAAGCCCTCTTC
>NW_024962263.1:30324322-30365185 GCF_019238085.1 Lagopus leucura
TAACAAGGCAATCAAGAATCAAGTGTTCTCTGTGCAGCCTGTACATTGCAATGAAGAGGGTCATTTGAGGAGAAGGTATGAAGGAGCACAGGGGAGAAAGCATGCAGAGTTCGGGGCACTGCACCATGACTGGGACCATCTCTTTGACCTCTGGAGACATCTGAAAGTAAACATGGGTGCTCATATCTAAAGGTAATGCCTAGCAGTGACTTTCAGTGGCTGGAACTAACCACTAATCTCAAGTACTATGTTGTACAGTGGGAAATGGTGTAATTCATACTATCGCATATATCTATGACTAAAAACTTTCAGTAGCCAAAACCAACTAGTCTCTGCACCATCATTCTAATTTATACAGTCTCATTTATGTATAATTTTGTATAATTTTCCACCAGGTAGTCACTATATTCAAAGAAGTTTGATATCATACCATATATTTGATGTTGGTATGATTTCCTGGAGAGAACTAATGGCAGTATACAGTCTTGACCCCAGGAGTAGAAGATTTAAAAGAAATGAAGAGACAAAAACTAAATATCCACTCACATTGAGTAGGATAAAGCAAGAAACATGAAATCAGATCACATAGGGTAAGGAAGTAGAACCAGAAACAGTATGCCCTTTTTCCCAATTATTGTTGGTATGACATATCTTGAACCACATTGAAAAGATGAAGAAGCAGAACATATTGATGAGCAATGATGCACCAACTTTAAAACTTCCCATCTTCTTCATCCTCCAAGGTGTTCTTCCGCTTAACATTCTCTCCTTCGAAGTCAGTTAGAAGATTATACTACATTTCATATAAATTATTTGTTCATGTAGTTTCATACAGATATCTTGTTCTACCTTTCTAGTTTTGTTCTGGAAAAGGCAAAATCTGCTGTGTTGAATAATCCAGTGATTATTACAGTATTGGCCTATCTCAAAACCTACAGAAATAGAACTCTGGTTTAGCTCTGAAAATTTTAGACAATACCTTTAATGTTTCAGACATTCTCAGCATGTCTTAAAAAAAACCCTTATCAAAGAATATGTTTTCATATATTTCCATCCTTACTGGAATTGTACTTTGCAAATGGTTACAGTACAATATGCCACTTACACAACAAATTATTTACACATGCTAATTAAAAGCAATTAATGTGTCCATTCCCTTATAGGCAACATTCTAACTCCTCCGAACTTAAATATAAATCTAAAATTTTAAAAAAGAAAGTTTGCTGCAATATTTAAAAGAAACAGAAGCATACAGATTTTGCATTTTTATTGTTCATTCCTCTAATGAGAACAAGTTGAAAAGTTACTGCATATGTATAAAGAATAGTGATTTTTTTTTTTAATGCTATAAGTGAAAAGATGTGACCCATCCTTTATAAACTGGTAATAAAGATAAAATACATGATATACAGTCAACAAGAAAAAATGTCTTGTTTATGTTTAACTTGAGACAAGAACATCTTTAATTGCTTCTAGAGATTAAGTTCATCCCTTTCTGTTCAATCACTTCTTATGTATTTACGATTTTTAAAAGTGGAAAGAAAAATTGTTTCTGCCATACAAGATATACTTAATAAATATTATTTAGTTACATAGAACTCAGCTAAGATTACTTGTTTAACTCATTAGTGCTTCATTCTATCTATTTAAAACAGAAAACCACTGATTTTCTGCCTTCAGCTGAACTGGCAGCAGAGAAGTTGAAAACATGAACTTTGCCTTTATGTTGTCTATTAAATTCCTGTATATCAACTGACTGCACAATTTTCTCATTAATAATCACAGGCTAGTCAAAGTTCTATCAACTCCAAAAAAAGATTCTTCTTGACTACATGAGTTAGCTGGGGACCTTTGACTGGCTTTCATTTAAAATTTCAGGTAGTGGCTACAGGGGTGCTTTTTAAATACACTTCGTGGCCCTCTTCAAGGAGATGTTTTCTGGCAATTTGTTGGGAATATTTATTTACTAAAATTCCTGGAGCATGGTGGGCATGAAAACACAGCATTAAATGTAGAAACTTTAATTTTCATCTCATTAAAAAGACCCTGAATTGCATGGTAATTATATAAAATAAAAGAAAGATTACATAGTCACAGTAACTCAGAAAGACTGTTATATTTATAAAAATAGATTATTTATTTCACATTTAAGACTTAAACATTTACTGGTAAAAAATTTAAGAAATGTCTTTCCTAAATAAATTAAAAAAAAAAAAACCATAAAAAAAAAGAAGATAAAGTAAATTTTTACTTCTTTATACACATATTAAAGAAAAATACTGTACAAAGATGTTCTCTTCTCCCTAAAGTTTTGTAGAGCCACAGCCACAGATTCCTTTTTAATGACAGGTGATGATATTCAGGAAATACAATGCTTCCTCCCAAATAGGAGATCCCAAACGTAGTGAACAGTAGACACTTAAAAAGGCATTTGTTTTTTTCTGGTGTTATCTTTCCATCTTGCTATCCACTGTGTTGCTCAAATGTGTTGGATATTCCTCAAGGCAAACACTAACATCTGCTCCTGAAATCCTTTTCCAAGAAGAGATATTACAGATTTCAGTGCAGATGATCCTCAGGGAATAACTTCACACTTGGGGCCAGGGTGAAGTTAGATAATTTAGGGCATGATCTACAATGTGTGGAAATCCAGAAGAAATTGAGTAAGGTTCACCAGTGTTTTGCAACTGGCCTTCTCTTGCATTGTTCAGAGTAACAAGAGTTTTTACTGCTGACTTTAATCAGAGCAACATCTGGGCTAGATCTAGGCACAAATTTAAACCTGTATGGGATTTCTCTCACACACAAAAGAACCTCTCCTGGTTTCAGTGGGAAAATGTATACGATAAAGACAAGAAGAGCTGGCCTTTAGAAGACAAAGAACAGAATTTTAAAACTTAAAATCAATATTTTCAAAGAGAAAGCATTATTTCCCCCCCTTTCTTTTTCCTTTTAAAATCTCACCTAAATGTAAATTTATGTGTGGAAATAATTTCCATTTGAGGAGACTGACACTGTATCAGCAGAAATGGCTGACCTTTTTTATCTCCTTTTTCTCATTCCACTACAATTGAGCCTGAATTTCTTATGCTCAGGATAGAGTCAACTGCTGCACTGTTGCTTCTTCTCTTTGCACTGAACACTTTTTCACTGCTTTTATGTTGTCAGACAAGTTAAAAAGAAGGACTCAATCGATTATAAACAAAGTTAGCAGCAAAGATGAGTAAGGATGAGAACTTCTGTTTATTATATGTACAATGGAAGTGCCAGGTGCTGTATTTTACATCCCTTTTTATTTCCTAGTGGATGGGCATTATTCAGCTCCCCTAAATAGATAATGCAATATGTGTGACATGCTGATTGCTGTCATTTAAAAGGTAGGTTATTTAACTGTTAACCATGCATATGTCCCTAAAAAGTTCTGTCTCTCAAATAACCCAAAAAATCAGGTATTTATCAAACTGCTTTTAAACTTCTAGCCCTGTAATATCCTTTTCATACAAATGTGGACATGCCAATGTCCATATTTAAAAACTCACTTAATAGTTTATATGCTATTACCTCTTCTTATTCCTTATCACTTCAAGACTGGAAATCCATCTGCAACCAAAATGTAGCTTGTTTTTATGATTTCATAGTCTTTAGTGGCATTTACGGGATATATAATTCACCTGATGATGCTGGTTATAATTTGTGCCTCTAAGATCCAAGAACAGCACATGCTGATGAGAGATTCTAACTTTCTAATGGCAAAGAATTATTTAAATATAATAATGACTCAATGTTAAATCAGTCACCATTTTGCTCTTATTTTGTTTCTAGTATTATTTTGAGAAGTCTTTGACATACTGTCATCTGTCATTTTGTTTGCTGGTAAAACTAGTAAAAATGTATACCAATAACAATAAATATAACAATAAATACAGTTTATTTATTAAACAAACAAAAAAAAAGGAGTTAATGTGAGAGCACTGCATATGCATATGCTTGAGTTAGTTAAACAGATGGTTACCTGTTTCATCACAAGTTGGTGTTTGACAGTAAGTGCTGGTTTAAGTTGTGTGAAGTTATTGCTGGTGATAATATCCCAGTGGACAGTGACTGTCATAAATTTCCAGTAGAGGACAATAGCCATGAAGGTTCATATCTCCCCAAGTGATCCAGACTTCCTGGAAGGCTGCAGAGTGGAACCACAGTATAAGGTTTTGTTCAACTCTCTCTATACTTCAGCAGTATAGAGTAAGATGAGTCTGGAAGTCAGCAGGATCAAGCTCTACATCTTGTGATACTAGTTATTCAACTTTTTCTCTGTGTCTTGGTCTTCTTCTATGTGAAGTACAGCTACAGTTCTTGTCAATTCTAAGGCTGTAAACAAAATATAGAACAGTAGAATTTTAGCCACTTAAAACACATCAAGGGAATAAACCATCTTCTCACTCTGTGGCGAAAGATTGTTTTGTCTTGTCTAATGAAAGAGGTGTGTTACGATTGGCTTGAACCCACTTCCCTTTTGAAACAGTTTGTCTCCTCTGAAGGAAGCCAAATTACATTGGACATTGCTTCTTACTTGTAGCCATTTTGTTAGAGGCGGATGATACTCTATGTATATGAAAAGATCTGAGAGTTTTTGAAAGAAAATCATCTTTTTCAAGTCTTTCAGAAACATTTAGTGTTATTAGAAAAATATTTTCCTTGTGTGCAAGAACATGGATATAAAACTTAAATGGGTGTTACCTAAATCTTATGAATTTATTTACATAGATTTTTTAAAACAAAGTGAGACAAAGTCTAATTCATTTTAGTGGAAACCTTCACAAATATCCTGAAAGGAATGGTCTCGATCTGAAAAATAAAAAATCACTCTCTTACAAAAATAAAGTTTTCAAAAATTTCACA
Source organism: Lagopus leucura (assembly GCF_019238085.1). Lineage (NCBI taxonomy): Eukaryota > Metazoa > Chordata > Aves > Galliformes > Phasianidae > Lagopus > Lagopus leucura. The sequence continues at coordinate 30,329,219 of NW_024962263.1, forward strand.
CGCAGCGTTATAAGCCCCACTAGTATCATAGATAAGATGTTAAGCTCACACTTGGTTCTTCTTTCTTTCCCCATTCCAACTACATAAAGATACACAAACACAGGCACAGAGTCACTGTACTGTTACCCCCACATTCAATAAATTTTTCCCAGTACCAGAATGCAAGAATCACACAACAAACATGATCATGCTCTTTTCTCATGAAACACTTATGGCAAGGCACATCAGAAAATAAATACAGATAGCTAGGAAAATATCTGCAAACTAAGAGCGTGTACCACTTACTCTTATTAGGTAAGGAGCAAACTGTAAAAAAAAAAAAGTGTAGAAATCTCCCACACAGATTTGGAAAAACCTCTTATAGGCTGGTAAACAAATTGAATGCCACTAAACTAATCCAATGCCACATATGCTGATGACTCTGCACTTTGCAGAGACTTTGCTGAAGGAGAAATATACTATGACTTTTTTTCATGGTATTTGGCTGTAGCTTCCATGTAGAGGGCAGTGACATAATGTTTTAGTATTGTTAGTTGTTCAGACTGTGATGAAATTAGGAAACTCTTTGGTGTGTGCTACTATTTTCTCCTAATAGCCTTATAATGCAGTGTGATTAAATGTACTTCTTATTTAAAACATAGCTTTGTTCTTTTTAATGTAGTTTGAAATTATTTTTATCATAAAAATAATCTTTAATGTTTTGAAATCTCTGTTCATTCCTAAAAGCCTTTGCAAGTAAATGGTTTTTTTGTTTGTTTTGTTTTGTTTTTTAAAGCATTCAAAATGAAAGTCTTAAGAAAACACATGTTGGAATTGAAATAACAGCAAAGTGTAAAAAGTTACAAAATACATCAAACCATGCAAGTGAATAATTTCATCTAGGACTGCACACTTTTATGACCTGTTCAATCACTTCTGATTATCACAGTTTCCACCTTTTTTTTCCTCAAGACCGGTGATAAAAAAGAGTGCTCCACTCAGTCCTGGACTTGGGTGCTCGCAGCAAGCAGTGTATGACAGGCCACTCTCAGCTGCTCCTGGTCCCCAATAATTAGCCTGCTATGGCAGCTACCTCTTGTGGTTTTGCCTGTGAGAGACATTTGACACTGCAGACATCAGAGGGATTTTTCAGGAGGCTCTTGTGGCGTCCGAATGGCTCTTAATTAACCACTTAGGTATCCTCGTTCACTCTCCTGCTTGGCACTTTCCAAATGGTAGGGGTTGCACTGTGGATCTAAACACCGGGGAAGCATGCTATCAAAAGATCTTGTAAATGAAGGCTTGTGTAAATTATTTTTAATGATTCCCTCCTGGCACATCATTATGTTTGTAGTTACACACAGGCACTTCAGAGATGGCTCGTCTTCCGTAAGGTCAGCTGCAGGACCACCATAACTAGCTGCAGTCAGTAAATGGCTTATTAATTAGCACAGTGATTTTACATTGCTAAGAGCTCTGATGTATGGAGCTGGAATTGTAATTGTGTAGGATCGAAATAATAAGCCATCTCAGGGCTCCTTATGCAAATTGCCATATTATAAAATCATTACCTATCTAAACGCTGAGTTTTAATAAGAATTACAATGATGAATTTTATGATAATTGACACTCAAATTTTAATCTCCTGGATTTTTATCATTTTGGTGGTTAAAGTGTGTTTCTAATTAAATGTTGCTTAAAATGCAAAGGATTGTTTAACAATTCTATTCAATTCTTCTAGTTCAAATCAGGTTATTCTCTTTGGTCATAGAAGATAGGCCTTCTTAGTAATAGGGATATGACATTATGTATTACTTGTAGAGTAAGATGTTTAATCTTCCTTTTTTTAAACAATTATGATATTGATGGCACTATTGTCAACTGTGAGATACAGTCTACTGCAAGTCAATGGGTCTGGCTACCGTAATAAAGATGACTCAAAATAAAAAACCTAGGGAAGATTTTGAATACTTCTTACATTTAATAGATTTTTCCTTCTTTATTTAGCATTCCAAATGGTTTGAACAGAACTTGAATAGCTTACTTTTAGAACTGCATGATAAGTTAACAAAATTCATACCACAGTTTACTATTATAGCATAGTGCAAAATCAGATCATTAAAATTTCACAACTGTATTTGCAGTCTGATTTTATTTACATATGACAATGGTTGTTTATCTTTCAACATTTTTTCTTCTGTGCAAATAAATGCTTTGAAATGGATGCAAATTAAGAACACACTGAACATACCTCATTCCAGCATCCACCATAAGATCTTGCAATGCTCAGAAACTCTCTTAACAGCAAACTACACACATTAAGCATACATGGTAACACAATGAAGTGAAAGTTGTCAGAATTGAGAATGTTTAATCCTGCAAGCCAATCATTCCAATATAGAAAGAAGAACGTCTTTGGAAAAAAAAAAAAAAAAAAAAAAAAAAAGCTTAGGTCAAATGAAAAGCAAAAGATTAGTTAAAAAATAGTTGTATCAACTCATACGAGAAGTCCAATGTATATATGGCAATGTTTTAGTAGGGGGGAGGAGCAAGGTTGGATTCCGTGATCAGAGCCTAGAAGTCGCCCCATGTCATATCAGAGCCAACTCCAGCTGCTCCAACAGGGATCTACTGCTGCCAGAGCAATAATGGGTGTATCTTTGGGAGAGCAGATTCAAGATAGATAAGGAAAATCTGAGAGTTAGAAAATATGTGAGTAATGTTCCTGTGGATACCAAGGTCAATGCAGAAGAAGAGTAGGAGGTGCTCCGGGTAAGGAGCAGAAGCTCCCTGCAGCTGAGGAGAGGCCCATGATAGAGTAGAATATCTCCCCACAGCACATGGGCTCTACGCAGAACATATCTCCCTGTGCAGCCATGGAGGAGCCCATGGGGCAGTGGTGGATGAGGCCTGAGGGAACAGCAGCCCACAGAGAGAAGCCCGCAGTGGTGCAGGTGGTCTGGGGGAGCCACATTCTATTGGTGCCTGTGTGGAGCAGTGCCTGAAGGGTGGGCCCTGTGCTATGGAGCCATGTGGAAGTATTCTTTGCTGAGATGAAGACGGTGGGAAGCCCACGCAACATCAGTTTGGGGAAGATGCCATCCTGAGGGAGGGAACCAGTGTGGAGCAGTGGCAGAGAGTGACCATGAAGGAGCAACAAGAAATGAAGCATTGTGAGTTGTCTGCAACCTCCATTCCCCTCTCCCTTGAATTGCTTGGAGGGAGAAAGTAGAAGAGAGTGGATGTGATCATCCATGCTGATGATTATTTTGCAGATAGTAATAATAATAACAACAACAACAACAATAATAATAAAAGATGTTTCCAGTACAAGCGAAGACTGTAAATGGAAAAACAATATACAAAGTCCAACAATTACTGTTTAGATTTGAAGACAAATTAGTATGTGATCTTTCTTGTTTGACTAAAGATCAGCGTATTATATGTGCGTGCAATTTTTAAATAAATATAAATGTACATCAGTAAGTAACTGTGGTACTGCCAAAATAATGAAAGATGAAAATACCGTGAGATCTGAAGCACTACTCAAATCCTGCAAATTTTGGCTTTTATTTTAAGTGAATGACAGTCACACAATTACATTTGCTGACACTTTCTGCCATACTGTCATTGGGTACAATGGAATATTATTCAAAATGGTATTTGAAATAAAAATGTATAGATGAATAGTAATTACTTGAGTTTATTTGTGACTTAGAAATTTCACAAAAAAACTCCTAAGCAAAAAAAGTGAAAATGATAATTAAAATCTCTATTGCTAATTGTTCTCAAAATTAACCCTCTTAGGAACTTACTTTTGTGCTGATTCACTGAGAGGAGACAAGAGCAAGTGGAGATGGGCTTTTACCATCTGGTTTATCTGTTTTCATTTTTAATCTTGTTGCAAAACTAATGGAATAGACATTCGTATTGCAATATGTTGCACGGTAATGACCACTGATGAACTTCTCATTTCTCAAGTGCCTTTCTTCTACCATAAGTCAAATCTACAATAACCATGACCTTGGAGAGGACAAAGAGTTTGAAGAGAGCAAATCTAAACAAGGCTATGACTTCTCACAAACTGTTCTTTGAGCTTCCATTGACTATGAGGAAAACAGGGTGTTATCAACAGAGTTATGGAGGGCCTTAGAATACTTCAGTAAAGTCCATGCACATTCAGTAAGCTATGTACATTCACAAAGCAATGTTTGCCACATATATTGGCTCATGATTATCTGATTTAATTGAAAAACATTTCTAAATCCCCATTTAAATGAATCAGATGATACTTATATAGATGTACTAACTACTTGATTGGAAAGAGGCTGACCAGTAAAGAAAAATCTTATAGCCAGATCTCATCAGTTTGTTAGTGAAGACAGATAGAATGCACATTAGTTTTGTCAGTTAGGTTTAGCCAAGGAGAAAAGTTACTGCATGTGGTATAGCATGAGAACCTAGAATTTTAAAATTCAGCTGAACGGCAATAGAGTTCAAAAATGGAGAAGATTCGTAGGCTTCTGAAGATATGAGGAGTTAAGAACATCAACACAGACTGTACACATAGCTTTTCCTTTTAAAGAAGTAAATCTAGCTTTCACATCTGAATGTTTAAAGATGTAGTTCTTGTATGAAATCATCTTTCTCTTTTTGTGCCTAAATATATTATGTATAAATGCTTACTCCAAGAATTTGTAACTGTGCAGGGCCAAATCTTCGTACTATTATATGTTATACTGGATAATTTATAGAATTCTGAATAGCACTGCACAACAAAGCTTCATTCATACCTTTTTCCTAAGTTTGTCTTGAAGTTTTATTTTAAGAAGAGTCTGCCACAACCTTATGTTTTGACAGCTATAAAGTATTACTTAGGAAGGGGTAGAAATAGCATTACTGCTCACATTAAACTAAAATACATACAATTGTTGCTAGACTTTAATGACTGCATTTGGCAGAGAGAAACGATTAAACCAAAGCCAGACAACTACCAAACTGTCTTTTCTGTGTTTTTGCTACTTGAACTCTGCCTTACAGGCATTCAGTGATACAGTCTCTTTACAATCCTTTAAACATTCCTCTGCGATTTTTGGTATGCTGCATGCACTAGAATGCAATCAACATCTGCTAATTTCTGTCCATTAAATGTATTATCATAACACACAAGCATGATGTTTTATTTGTATGGCTGAAATGAGACTTATGACCCATAATCCATCATCTTCCTGTTATAATTTTATATGTTGTCTATTCAATCCCCAGGACAGTTCAGAAAGCGTAAAGCAAAACTTTGTTTAAGTTATAGACCAGCTGCTGAAGTGTCCAGCTGAAGAGGTCATTGTACTTTATTTTTGCTGAATCTAGCAGGAGTTTCTCATTCTAAGCCAAGCATAATACAACGTGGATGTCCCCAGAAGCTTGCAGTTGAATTACCATGTCTAAACTTTCTAGCAGGCATTCTTCTGAAAATACTGTGTTGCAACAGATGATGATTAGAAAACATGTGTACAGTTAAAAATGCAGAAAAGTGAAACATATTGGATATTTTAACTGTTTTAGTAAAAAGAAACTCTCGCTAGTAACACGGCTAAAAACAGGAACAGAAAAAATTGGAGAGCTTTTTTTTTTTTTTATATTATATCATTTGAATTTAAATCGCTAACTTTTTTGAAAGTTTATTACTCTTTTCATTTAGAAATAAGCAAGCAAGCTATCAAATAAACTTTGTTTTTGTGAACTTAAAATTATTTTTAGATCTTTGGCATAACAAATGATGCTAAAGCAGTGACTGTATTTCAAGTCAACAATCTTGAACTAGTAAGGTTTAAGAATTTGACTTGTCGTACAGGCTGGACAGTCACCATTTGACCTTCTATTTGTGCAGAGTTTCGTACCTGTGGTTATGGAATAATATGAATTTATGAATATGCAATAATACCTACATACATTTTGTAAATTGAGGATGGAGTGTTAGAGCTGTTTTTGATTTTTTTTTTCCTTAATTTAAACTAAAAATAAGAAGCTTAACAACATAATTTTTAACTCTATTTTCAATATTATCAATATATAATCATGGTAGAATTTATTTGTAGGAGAATCATAGATTTTCATTTTTTAATGAGAAAGTAATCAATGTTGTAAAAACAGAAGTAGAGAAAGAAGAAAATAATTTACTTTTGTCTTACTGTGTATAACACTGAAATGGCCAATAAACATGAACAGTAAGCAAGCTCTCAGAAGGATGTAAATAAATAAGAATGGAAGTGATGTATATAGTAATTCAGTCATGTCCATCTTCTATGAGAGAGAGAGAAATAAAGAACGGCCATCTTTAGAAACAGATGCAGTAACAAAGATGCAACTGTAGGCACAAAGGACGTGTCTTGGAAGAGGGGGAAGGCGGAGTCACAAAGTATGTGAAGTGCTCGAAGCACAAACTGTGCTAGAAGAAATCAAAGAGAATTCTGAGTAATTAAAATAGCCTAAGACACCTTTTCACTTGAAATCATCTGTGAAGAGGCTTCTGATAGAATTTGCTCTTACTGTGTCCAGTTCTGGGCTCCTCTGTTCAAAAAAGATGGGGATCTCCTAGAAGGTGTCCAGATGATTAAGGGCCTGGAGCATCTCCAGTATGAGGAAAGGCTTAGTAACCTGGGCCTTTTCAGCCTGGGAAAAAGAAGACTGAGAGGGGATCTTGTAAATATTTATAAACATCTGAAGGGAGGTGGAAGGTAAATGGATGAAGCCAGGCTCTGCTCAGTGGCATGTAGCAATGGGTCAAAGATCAGTAGCCTAGAACTTGAATATAGGAAGTTCCATACAAATATGGAAGAATTTCTCTATGGCAAGGGTGATGGAGCACTGGAACAGATTGTTCAGAGAGGTTCTGGAGTCTCCTTCTATGGAGCTGTTCAAGACCAGTCTGGACACCTACCTTTGTGTCCTATTAGGGAACCTGCTGTAGCAGGGAGATTGGACTCAGTGATCTCTTCAGGTCCCTTCCACCTCCTGCAATTTTGTGATTCTGTGATTCATACACTGTCATCTTCTCCAGGGTCATGTGCATAACAATTTTGCATCATTTTAATTTTACAAAAAGTTTAATTCCATCATGAGTTTAAATTTGCTCATTAATTTCACAAAAGTCACACTAGCATCCTGCTTTCCCATCAGTGCTAAAAGTGAACAGTCAAAATGGAGTCCCATAGTAAACAAATCTCTGAAACCTGGCTTTTTCTTTTTGATGATAAAAATATCTAACTGAGCATATGAACTAGCGTGTCCTTATTTACTGATGTATGTAAAACAAATTATACTGAGAAAATATCCAAATTTCAAGCACTTAATTTCATCTCTGAAGAAAAATTAATTCACAGAACAGTGGATGTCAGTTAGCAGATAATCTTAAATGATTAAATATTATCTAAGGTAAGTCCCTTGCCTTTGTTTCCAATTCCTTTTGTTGAACTGAAAGACATTTTCATGTAATTCTTTAGGTAGTGTAATACTGGCTCTAGGCCAGTAACAGTGAGAAAAGCTAATCTTAAACAAAAAAAAAACAACAACAACAAATGATGATATTATAATTCAAACTTTTTCAAGACTTCTGTTCCTGTTCTTAACTGTAATTTCTAACACATTTACTTTATTTATTAGATTGCCTCATAGCAAATTAGTGACAAGTATGGCGTAGTAACAAAGTAGCAGTTGATATTTAATGAAAGAACTGCAAATCCATGGGCATTTTCTATAGAGTACTTGGTTCATGGTGTATTCTGTGGTATCACTCTTTCATGAAGTCAGAAAAATTTCTTCTTGTTTATTCTATGATTGTCTTTTCTAGGTTGTATAATAATTAATAAAAATCTTTTTATCTTGCTAGGTATGTCTAATTTTTGGAACATGGAGTGAATTTACATGTATGTATGTGCCTGTGAATGCATTAATAACCAGGTATATAAGCAGAATTGCCCTATAATATGGTGTCAAGTAGAATAATTGATGGAAATTGATAAAAGAATATTTAAAAGCTATTTTTTTCCCTTTTTCTTAACCAACATTTTTCTTTCTCTTATCTCTGTTAATCGTTATTATAAAAACTTATCTGTGCTCTACTGCTTAATTAAACTTTGTTAATGTTATTTCTCCTAGCTTGATTTCTACTTGCAATTATTTCACATATAGTTTTCATCAGTGCAAATGCTTCTTTCTCCCATCACTTTCAAATGTAGTCCTTCATGCTTTTTGTCTATATTGAGACATAATTTATTTATTTATCACTGTGTGGAGGAAGTGATAAAATATACCAAGAGAGGAACAATGATGCAAAAGGGAAAAATCTACTGTCTCTAAGACAAGTTATTGTGTTTTAACTGACCACAGATTTACAATGAATAGTAAAGTATACAGCTGTTTCTTTTGACCACCTCTACCAGGATGACAGATAAAGAATTATTTAAATTAAATCAGAATAATTATTATAAAACAGGCTTCATTAGATATATAAATATAAATCACACCAGAACAGATTGTTTTAAAATGGTTGTCCCAGGGGCTTCAGAAAGACTGAATGATAAAGAAAGAAAAAGGCCTTGCAATGAGTCCCAAGAGAGTACTTTTGAATGCTTTCTGTTTTCCATTATTATATTATATTAAACATATTGAATAAAGTTATATAGACTTGTGAACTCATGACAAAAATAAGGTGACAAGACCTTGAATTATTTTTCAGGTATTTTTAGCAGCTGACATTCACTGTGTGAATTTTTAAATACATTTGCACTTTAATTTTATATAATAAGGCATATTTTCTACACTTTATTAAAAATGTTACATACAGATGTTTATCTACAAGTTAAATTATGTTGAATTATGCAAAATAGCTTACTTTCATTATGAGTTCAAATGAGGGTGATAATGAATAAAATACTGTTTATTATTCATATTTTTAAAAGAAATTACAACTTTTTGTATTATAATGTTAATTTATTTATTTATGTATTTATAAGCTTTTCTGTAGGATATTTTTGAAAAGTATATGTTCATTTATGCATGTTTTTTCATGTTAGGAATTTAAAAATAGTAGTTTAGAGTAGCTACGTGGACTCGTGGAATCATAGTATCATAGAATCATAGAATCACAAGGTTGGAGAGTACCTACAAGATCACCTAGTCCAACCATTCTCCCATTACCATTGCTACCACAAGCCACTAACCCATATCTCGCAGCTCCTCATCCAGATGCCTCTTGAACACTGCCAGGGACGGCGACTCCACCACCTCCCTGGGCAGCCATTCCAGTGCCTGACCACTCTCTGAGAGAAAAAGTTTTTCCTTATGTCTAATCTAAATCTCCTCTGGTACAACTTGTGGCCATTTCCTTGGGTCCTGTTTGTTGCCTGAGAGAAGAGGCCAACTATATGTATAATAAAAGTTACTTTAAATTAATTAACAAAACTTAACCAAAGAATCTATCAGTGGCAAAGAATCTAATAATTCAAGAAAAAAAGGGCAAGGGTATTCTGTCTAATACCAATGTATTAGGAGCAGAGGAGTTCATCATCATATTTTTCAGAAGAGTTAATGAAATAAAAATGTAACCTTTTCAAAAGGATTCTCATAAAGTAAAAAGAAGTGAGAGACTTTATTAATACAGACACATAGCTATAAAGTAGGAAAAATAAAATAATATCAAATATTGTCCTCATTTTGTGTTGCTTTCATATAATCACAAATTCAAGATCTTGGTCTATTATCTCTAATATGTCAGTAAATTACTAATATAATTTTTGAAAACATTAAAAACCTGTAACACCAAAAAGTTATCAAAATTTTAAATTGATTTTTTTCATTCTTCTGGTCTGCTCGTACTATCAGTTAAATTGGCATATGTGCATGCTTGCTTGAATACCAGTACACATGCACATGCAAAATCAACATTTGACTCACAGAAATCTTCTGTGTCAAAATCCAAATTGCATTTGCACGGAGTTAAGCTAATTGAGAGTGATCTTATTTTTATTTATATTATGTCTAGATCAATACATATGACTGGAAAAAACTTCATTCTAAAGTTTCTGAGTTTAGTGTACTAAGATAAATACAAAGAAAACTGAATTACAGTGCAAGACTTACACAGATATATTGCCTTCTGTTATTCACTGGGAAACTGAAGGGAAAAATGCATTCCAGAGAATTCAACTACACTGTATAGAATGTTTAAAGTCAAATCCTGGATTTTACCTCTTGATCTTTTTAGAAAGAGAGTAATGAAACTTGGCTCACTAACTCTCTTAAGTTAATCTCCCATAGATGCTGAGACTGGAACTTACAATGGACTTCCATGAGAACTTGGCTAATATGATTTTGTCTGTTATTTTTTTTCTTGTTTGTTTGTTTATTTGTTTTAAGTAGCAAGAGGAAGATAACTCTTTCCTAAAAGTCATTTAGGCACAAGGCCTAAGTCAATAAGGGCAATGAATTGCATGGGAATTGCTGTTGGAATGAGTGACATTTGAACTCCTAAGTTCAACATTTCCCAAAGCTACACAGGTATTTGGTTGAGAATGTCTGGATCCTTCCTTTCTTTGTTACCAAAAATGTATGACAGTATTCATCCTCCAGTAAATGTGTCATCAAATTTAATGGGTTCCTGTCTAAATACAAAATTTCTATTATGTCTAAATAATTTTTAAATGATCTCAGACCACAAATGAGTACCTAGAAATAGGTACGCAAAAAGCAGATAGCACTTACAAACCAGAAAATTTTTAAGCAATCTCTAATTCTTCCTGTATTAATTTATTTTTCAGAGAGGTCTCATAAATACATTCAAATAGTATTTAACATTTTTCATTTTGTTTCTTACATTTTCAAGAATATTTACAAGAAGTCAATATTTAAACCTAATGCCAAAATGAACTTAGGAAGAAAATATCAACAGAACGCCTGTATCATTTTTTCCATAGTAAGCCAGAAGCATGTTATGTTTTTATCCAAGTAAAACTACATTCTCCTACATGCCAACTGGCAGTGACATGTCACTATCATAGAATTAAACTTCTTGTGTATTCTCCCTAGAGCTTTCTCTCTGGAGCCTTTACTATGCAGGAGCCTCACTTGCAGCATTTCCTGATTCTGATTATTTGCTTTCATAATCTTATCATTTTTGTCTGAATGTATTCAACTTTTTAGTGGTTGGCAGTAACTGTAGGAAATATTTGGTTATGACAACTTTTCACATGTAATGGATATGCTTGGAAATGGAAAAAAAATCATTCAGATATCTTTCTGACACAGTGTATGGGCACATAAAGTGCCAGTTTTCATACAAGCTTCTGTTTTCATGGAGTCTATGCCAGCCTCACTTACTCACTTACAGCCTGGACCACTGGTGGCTTCTAATCTCATAGTTAAAAAATTATTTGGTGGGTTAGCAAAACTATTGTGTTCCCCAGACATAAGCCTTCCCAGGAGATTTCCAAAATTCATGAAAAAGAAGAAAACCCTCAACATTTCTCCAGATCTTTCTGTGGTCTTTCATCTACCCAGTGTGTGTGCGTTTTAATCACAGAAGAGTTTGTGTGAGAAAAGAAGAAAGATGAAAACACAGACCCTTCTCTGTACTCTTTGTTGCTGAAGTTGTTCATGACTCTATTTCCTCTTTATTTCCCTCCTGTGCTCCATTATCTTGCCACATAATGCCTAGCCACCTGTGAATGGAGTAAGGACTTAATCGGACTCTTTTCCTTGAACTCCAGAGTTCATGAATGTTGTAAGTTTAGGACACCAAATTGCTGCTCTTCGCACCATTTAGCTTCCTGAAGCATAACAGAGAGGAAAAGAACAGGCCAAAACCCAACTTTGGACTTTCAAAAAAATACAGTCAATCAGTTACCAATACATCTTTACAGAGTTTAGATCTTGTTATTAGAAAAAATGTGTGTGAAATCTTCACCACTGGGGCCATTTTTACAGTGTTGGAAGCTACTGAGAAAATACCAAAACTGAATTCTCTGGTAAATATCTTTTTTTCTGGTTTCAGTTGAGATAGCATTGATTTTCTTTGAAGTGTCTTGTATGGCACAATATTTAGGATTTAGGAGGAAAATAATGCTGATAAAACACTGATATTATCACTAATCTGTCACTAAAATGCATTTCATAATTTGCAAAGGTAAGAAAACAAGGGGAAAAAAATCAAAGCAAGAGAAGTTATATATATATATATATTATTATTTTTTCCTAAAAGGGGAAATTTTAAAATCATATTCAGTATATCCAGCCATCAATTAAACTATTCGGAGCACAGTTTCCAGGTAGGGTAGGCATAAACAGACAAACTGCGAAAATTTTCTTGCAACGTTTCCATCTCAAACCCTGTTTGAGAAAAATAAAAAAGTATGAAAAGTAAAAATAAAAGAGGGAATAGTGTTGTATATGTATAAAATACTTTAGAAATAAAACAAGGATGCCTACCTGTGTAGCCCGCTGAAGGGATCTCTGGGAGTTCCTTCCATCCCCTACAATTCTGTGATTCTGTGAAATCTTTCAATTTTTAATATATTGGTATTCTTTTATTTGCTTCTGCTCCATTTCCAGTTGGACAGTCAAGACATCATAAGATTTGTTGAACATTTTGATAAATCTCTGTCATAATAACATTAGCATTTCCCTAAAATCTAATGGTCAGTGCTTGATTTGCATCACATAACCTATTTCTATTCAATTAATGTCTCAGCCGGCTGGAGCAAGAATAATACACATTGACACGGCTAACCATGAGAAAGCTGTTTATTTCTGGTTAAAAAATGTCCAGTGATCACAGCATGAAGTATATTACTTTGGTCTTTCCCTGAAAAGATGAATAGTATTAAAATATTGATTCATAATTTCCCCACATCATGAGAAAAGAAAAAAAAAAGGCTGAATTCAACACTATATTTCCTAGTGAAAGTTTCATCATTTACTTGAAACTTGATGTGACTGAACTAGTTCATGGCTGACATGATACTCCTGCCACATTTGCTAGAACTGTCCTAGTGTAAGCAGACTGGGCAAAAAAACAAACCAAACCGAACCAACCAACCAAAAAACACCACAAAGCCAACAACAAAAGCAACCTTTTCTAATCTTGTATGAGATTTAAAATCAAGGAGAAAGAATGCCTATCTTCCTTCTTGAGACACTGAGATGCTGAGAAGGAGCTGGAACTGAAGAACATCCTACATAGCTCAACAACTCTTCCTCATGTAAATATATGCATACATGCAAAGTGAATGTTTTCTGTATATTGTATGTAATTATACGTGATTATGTGGACCTCTGTTTTTGTGTATATACATATATATTATTCCAATCCAAAAGCTCATTTCATGGATGGTTTTTATGCAATCACCTCTTAGGGGCATGGAGGGGATGGAAATTTGCCTCATAATGTACGTGGCCTCAGTCTGGTGTTTTTACTTACTGGGGAGACTAAAGCCCAACCAGACTTAATAACCTAAAGTATAAGTACTTAGCCCTCCTGTTGGAGCTATGCTATAATAAAACTTTTGGAATATTTTTGTCTACTTGCATTTCAAATGAACAACCAGAAAAAGGGTATTAAGTGACCAGTGCTAACTGCAAGTAATTTTGATGCATTGGGTGTGGTGGTGAGGAAATAAACAAGGCAATTTGTGCTTGTGTTTGTAACAGTACGGCAAATCTATCAGACCTCATTAGTCATAACTAACCAGCACCCAGAGAATGTATTTTTTTTTCCCTCTTTCTGGTGGTTGAAGTCTCATAGATGAGAGTAACTGTGTGATCTTTACCACAGACAAAAGGCTGTCAGCCCCCAGTGCTTTGATCAAAACAGTAGGGACCTTTAGCAATGAGACCCATTTAGCTACATTTCCTACTCTAACTGCTGACTTTCTCCTGGGGAAAGATCTGCTCTGTTGCCTCCCACAACTGTCTGTCATAGAGGAAGTGCTCAAGCACAGCTTTTTCTGTGATTTAGACACGCAAAGAGTAAAGTTGTGTCTGATCATTGCCCTAACTGGGCAAAGCAAAAAGACTTTTTGTGACCTTCTATGCCCTTTGTATGTTTTCTTTTGAAGCAGTGGGCAGAAAGAGTGTTAAAAGGTTTTTCAGTCTAGAAAATGGAAGCAGAAAGAAGATCCCACAGTCATGGAATCACAGAATTATAGAGGATGTTTTTTCTACCAACTGCAGAAGAGAAGAGGAAACAAGAACCTAAAATTAAAGAAACATAACTAGGGTTTTAATCAAATGTTCACTTTCATACTTGAACATGAATGTGTGTTTATGATCCAAGAGTGCTCATAAGATTACTGCTCAGCCTTTTTGAGAGCTTTCAAAAAATCTAACATTTTTCAAAATCAATCTGAAAGCTAAATATCTGCTGTTTATACTGTACCCATGAAATATTTCCAAATATGTGAAGTGTACTCAGTTATAAAAAAAATAGTACTCACGTACTATTTTTACAGTGCATGTTCAACTGTTAGATGTATTTGTGTATGAGAGACAGAAATATTAGTATATTCTTAAAATACTGCAAATTGCATAATTAGAATCACAGAGGTTAAAAGAGATCACTGGAGATCATCTAGTTCATATCCCTTGCTAAAGAAGGTTCCCCAGAGTAAGTTGTTGAGGAAAAAATCCAGGTGGCTTTCAAATATCTCCAGAGGAGATTTGTCTGAGACATTTGTCTGTCAGCTGTGAATCCTGTGAATCCTCTATCTCCAGTATTTCTTGAATGGGTTTGGCAGTCTCAGCCATCCTAAAAAGAGAATTTCAAATGTTATTATGAATATGTCCATATGCTTCATGAAAATCAATGTTCATGCTGATAAGAGCTCTGAACAGAACATTGATAGGGAAAAACTTTAGTCATTATAAACTCTCTAGCGTGGCTACCTACCACTCAGCCATGAATAAAGTTCCTGTCTGTTTATGACATCATTAAACACATGGAAGGTGGGGGCTGAGGACTAGAAATGAAATTTTCTGGCTGCAGTGAAGATCCTTGTTTTAAAACTTCGTATTCTTTTACAAGGTGCTTATTCAGATTTTATATGCTATTAAAAAATGTTAAAAAAAATAAAATTATAATTGACTACATTTTTCATTTTTAGATAGTACCTGGAGAGTTAGAAGACATGTGAATACAGAATTGTATTTGTTTCTTGAATTTTTAGGTTTTAGACATCTTAAGAAACATTTTGAGTTTGTGAAAGTTATGCTCCTTGTTTCTGCTATATTGTGAAGCTAACAGCCTTATTCCACATACACAAGAGGTAGATGATTCCTAAATCATCCAGACAGAGCTTGCACAGCTGGGCAATTCTGGTAAATTGTCAGAGTTGATCTTCAGTACAATGATTTGTTCAGGATGTTGTGATGTCTCCGAGCCACAGCAGAATGCTTGAGTGTGGAATGGATAACAATTATCATAGAGCAGGAAAGGAAATTAATGAAGAGTTACATGGCATTTAAAAATGAGTTTGCTCTAATCTTCCTTAACCTTTGCTCTTTCTGTAAGAAATGTCCTCAGAGGAGCACTCCCCAATTCAAGACTGAAAAAGGAGACAGAAGTGTAGCTGTTCTCATTTTTAAGTAAAATCTGAGTTATTATGATTCATTTGGAGTTTAATCCTGTGACTTTTTATCTCAACATTATATGACATCATTAAAGACATCTTATATTGTTTTTGCCTATGGTAAGAAATTATGTCTGCTTAATCAATTCCATTATGCATTCAACCATCCATGACACATCAAAGGCTAATAAGATTTTTTTAAAACTTTGCTTGCTTAAAATGATTTCCCTCCAGATCAAGATGCAGAGCACAAAATATTAATCAGTTTAAATAAATATCAAGACTACCCAAATAATATGAATAATTGGCACAGTGCAGTGCCTACTGCCCAGTTCCCAACAGCTGGTCACACTGGCACATGGCACCTTCTCAACAGTCTTTGAGATAATGACTTTGGCATCTGCCGATGAGTGTTTGCTACTGCCCACAGAATTTACAACTCACAAGTGGGAAACAGAGGCTCCAACAGAACTTTTTTATGCAAGGTCTTTGAAATTTATTAATGTAATGCAAACACAAGCCTTCCAACCCATTAAATTGTTGATGTTATGCGAATCCACTCTGGAATTGCAGATCCTCATTAACATTATTTGCATGTTAATCTGCATCTTTTTAATTAGTGATATTATTTATGCACATAATTTTCGCCTACTGGTGCCAAGGCTGAAGCGCATTAATTAATCTACTGAGATGCCAAACTGTTTATTTTCTCCCGTACTTTTATTTGTTTACATGGTGTTTTGGATTCAGGGAAAATAAAAAAGAGCCTCAAGAATAAAAGCAGAAAGACAAGATTAACTAAAAGCTCTTTTTGTTTTCATAATTTAAATTGTAATATTAGCCAAATGTTGTGTTTCTTCCCTCAGAGATCGGTTATTCAGTTACATTACCTTGATGTATTATTAAAATTTATAATGGACTCTGGAGGCTTCTTTTAGTTCTCTCCTTCATTTACAGAATATACTCAATGTTATTTTAATCTTCCTACAACGCTTCCATGCATAGGCAATGATCAGTTCTCCCTTGCGAATCTCCAGTGCTGCTCCACTTTGCACAACTGATAAACATTTAAATAAGCCTTTTCAAAAAAGAATAGCATACTAAAATTATTAACCCATTAATGGAGTTAGGATTTGCCTGACAATTCATCTTTCTTCAAACTAGGTCAATTGCAACATTTATCTAATCAACAGCACTGAACTGGTCTTATCTCTGAAATAATGCATGCCTTACACACACAAGTCTAGAAAATTAACTTCAGCATTACCTTTGACTCTCATACATACTTACGTATTACACTTCTTCATGTTTCCCTCTCTCTTCCTTTTTGTTCTCTTCCTCTCACACATACGCTGATTCACCTCTCCAGACAGTTTTTCTTTATCTAAAAGAAGCACTGCAATATTATCTCTTTCCTTGGACATTTTCAGAGAGAGAAGTGAGTGCCAGAAGCCCATAGGAAGGTAGAAATATATTTTCCGCACTGGTAAAATCTTTAAATTTGTAACCCTGGATGTGCTATTTGACATCATATTTTAAAACTGTGCTGTGCGCGTGCACAGGAAAACTTCCACCGGACCACGGTTGAAACCTTGTTCAGGATGGGCACCAGACCACTGTGACACTGCAAGGAAATGTCAGATTTAGTCATTGAGGGACCATCTGTGTAACAGGTTGAAACTATAAGATGGTAGCTGTTAGAGGCTCTGTGTAGGCTTGAAATGAAAGAGTAAACCCTTGGAGACATGGATTAGTGGAAGTGAACAAAAGAAGCTCTCAAATATGGAAAGTGCATTTCACTTATAACCAAGAGATCATTTTCCTGTGTAATTTAAGTATATATGCATGAATACCATGTACAACTTCATGTACAATATTCTGTTTTCTGTTACTGAAATTTCCAACCCCATCCCCTTTTATTTTTTTCACATTCTCTTTCTATTGTTATGATGGTCAGTACTCATTCAACCTCAGTCAATTCTGAAAATGGAGAGTTACATAGCACGTATGTGACTAGATGAGTATGCATGCTCGCTTAAGCCACTTAAGATTCTCAAGCTGGTTTCCCCTCCCTGTCTCTGTTAGCTCAATAGACTACCGGTTATACTGACTCTACAGTCTCATGAGTGAAACAAGGCAGGTGTTCATCTTACACTGTCAGAGGAGTATGAAACACCTATGGTAGAATCAAATCAATGTTTATCAAACATGGCTTCTAAAAATTACGTTAACACCATGCAATTTTTGTCAATCACCAATCTTCAATCCCTTTAGTTAAACTTGGGGGAAAAGGCTTCTATCTAATTGCAAATATCTGTAAAATAAACTAACAAATACTCTACTTCCACATCTCTGTATTCAATGCATAGCATGTTTTGGAAACTGCAATTTAAATATATATTTATTAAGTTTTGCATGATAGTCTGTATGTCACAGAGTCACAGAATTATAGAGGTTAGAAGAGACCTCTGGAGATCAACCAGTCCAATAACCTGGTAAAAAAGATTCTCCACAGTAAATTACACAGGAAGGCATCCAGATGGGTTTTGAATATCTCCAGAGGAAAGACTTCAGAGCCTCCCTGGGGAGACTGTGCTAGTGCTTTTGTCACTCTCGAAGTTCTTCCTCAAGTTTGTATGGAACTTCCTATCTTCCAGTTTGTTCCCATTGCCCCTCGTTCTTTCTGTCTCTGGGCACTACTGAAAAGAGCCTGGTCCCATCCACTTGACTCCCACCCATTAGATATTTACAAGCATTGCTGAGATACTGATGTGTGTCATGTCTCAGTAGAAATACAATAAAAACAATACACAACATTATATTTCATTCTTGAGAAATTCAGGATGACCTTGGAATTAAATTTTCTCATAATTTATTGAAAAAATGGAGCAGAATTAAGGCTTCATGTGCATCTTTTTCATTCCCCAGTATCAGTTAAATATTTATGTTTTCTTAACATATTTTTCTTAATGAAATCTTAATATATATTAACACAATTTAGTGTGACTGTGTATATGCATGATATAGTGAAAGACAGTATGGTAACAGAGGATAACAAAGCACACACCTTTAGAGAGGGAATTGTTTATAATGACTTCTGAAGAAAGAAGAACTGATAAGTGACATATAAAACATATCCCAGCAACATAGCCAGACCCTACCTGAATAGACTTTATGTATTACTTTTGGTATAAATTATGGAAGTGTGTTTCATGAATATTTTAGATTTGCTGTAATGTTTTAATCTTATGTAATTTATAGGTTTTTGTTTGCTTGTTTTCACACTCTGGTTTTAAAAAAAATCAAATGTTAAAATAAAAAATAAAACTTTATAAACACTCCCTAATTAAATTAAGTAATGATTCTGGCCGTGGAAATATTTGCTAATGGAATCACTAATTAAGTTAAGAAATTGCATACAAAGGTGCCTATACTTACCCCTTACAAGTCTGATCCTAGGTGAATTCACCCCACTTTACGCACAAAGCCTGTGTAAAGCCAGAAATAGAATATACATCACTAGACTTGTATACTTGTTCTTTAATGATGCTTATACCCATTTGGTATCGGGTAGGATCATAAAATGATCAAATTTATTATTAATATGAGAAAAATGAGCTAAATTGTTTGTCTTTTTTTCAAATAAAAGAAACACAAAATGAAATCTCTCATTATTTCCTGTTTGTTATAGTTTAAGGATATATAAGTTTTTTGCCTACCTAATTATTCTGGGTATATTCATTTAGGGCCAACTTTTCACTCAAGGGATAACTCATACTGATTTTCCTATTTGCCTGCATACCAATATTGGCACACAGAAATTGGGTTATTGTGCTTGGAAATCAGTAGTTGGAAGTACATAGAGTAATCTTACCCACACACAATCAAGATTAATTTGCATTTTCCACAGGTGCATATTTCTGAAATTTCCTGAAATATTTCCTCAGCTCAACTTGGTTACAGAAAGCATGTTAGGTGTTTAAAAGGAGTAGAAGCTAAATTATTTACTGAAATTCCCTTTAAGTACGGAAAGGTAGGTGTAGTCACTGAGCTATCACATGTGTAAGTGCATTCTACAAATATTGACTATTGCCTAAGAAATTATATTATCTCATCTGTGAGTAGAATTTCAATAATTACATCTTGCAAAATATTCCAAAGAAATCCACATTTTAAACTGTGAAACAGTTCTCAGAACATTTTCCCTAAGAAACAATTGTTTCCATATTTTTATTTGTAATCACTAAAGTGAGCATGTCTTATTTTATATATTGACCCAAGCCTTTTGTTTACAGTGTAGGCAAAAGTCACAGGCATTTTTCAATTCCTTTACTGCCTGCATACGTAAGCAATCCTCAGATGTTCATAGTCACACAACTGCAGTAGTTAATTTTATGAACATATCCCCCAGTAAACAGAACATTCTTTTTCCAGGTCTTGCTGGTATAGACTGAAAGCAAAGCAAGTTAAATTTTATTCACTTTCTTTGCCATAACAAAGAAAGGAAAATAACTTCTTTTATTTTATTTTAGGAGAAAAAAAAATTTATTATGAATTCCAGTATTTAAGAGAGTTCATTAAAACATTTTAATTGCTTCATGAAAAATAAAATAAAATGTAATCTGGAGTTGAACGTTTTTCTACCTTAAATGCTTTGACATTTTTTCTTGCACTAATGTTGCTTTTTTTGTTGTTTTGTTTTTCTGCAAATCATGATACAGTTTGGTGTGATTTTTTTCCATTCTAATGAAATTGTTAAAAGAATAATTGTTTTCAAGTAGCAGATGCAGCTTTAATGAGACTGAAACAAACAAACAAACACTTAAACACTCCCTTTCTAACTGAAATGCACAGCAACAGGGAAAAACAGGAATAACTGAATTACAGACAAAAATCTCAACAAGTTTTTCGCAAGCAGTATTTCTCTGAGAAGTTGAGCAAATTAGTCCCTTAATCTGATGCTTATTGATCTTTTTTTTTTGCTATTATTATTTATTTTTTTCTGACTTTCCTTCCCTTGCTTAGGAGCATTTCCAGCTTTTCAAGATGCTGAATAAAGTAGTAATGATGCCAGCAGGTAGATTGCTAAATGCTTTGCTTTATAAAAACATAATTACTCCCAGGAATATATTTAAAAAATTTGGTAAAATTTGCTCATCTACATCACTTTCCATCTATTATTGTTCTTTCTTCTCATTCAAGCAAGATCAGGTGTGCATAGAGAGGCATTTAATACATGGTGCTTTGTGGTGAACTTGACAGATATTATTACTTTTCTAATACTTGCAAAAATATTAAAGATTGCAAAGGTATCTTTTACAAAACACTGATTTCACTGAGTCACTCTTCTCTTGATCAATTTATTTTGATTCTATGTTAAGCAAACATAGTGCAGTGACATTTGCACTAGTGTGTTCGTTTACACCCTCTTTAATTATAACCAGTCTCTAAAGCACTTTCACATACTCTTAAATATAGCTGACCCTTTTTATATAATTTCATTTGGCTGTTAGTGTTTGGAGAACATCCAGCAAAGCACTTCAGCAAATTCAATAAAGTACATACTGTAATTAATATAAAATCCAATAATGATGGCAAACCAGCCTTCCTAGAGAATGCCTGTTAAGACATCATAATTTGACTATTGGCATAAATATTTTTGCTGAATTACATAACAAGAGTAGTTTAGGACTCATCCTGTCTTAAAATACAAGCTCTAAATAAAGTACTGTTTATGCAAATCATATCAAACATACTGTATGGATACCTTAAATTGTAGAGTGCGAATAAGCATACTGGAAATTTGTATTACTATTTGTCCTGTGTTGCAGCTGTGGAGGATGAATTAATGTGTAGTTTCATTTCAAGATTTGGTTTTACATTTACTTCAATAGCAAAAAATGCCAAAGAGATGCAGTGAGCTGTGTTGTTATTCAAATATTTGTTCCAGCGTTTATATTCATCTATGACTGTGCGTAGGGGAGATAGAAATAGTATCTTTCATCAACAGCCATTAAGTAAAATCAAGCAGTTAGGGTAATTTCACTTTGTGACATATATGCCCCCTTAAAATATCTATTCTATATGTCAAACCAGATAATGTAAAAGTGGATTTTAATGGGAATAATGTATCTGACTTTAAGTGTACCTATCATTCTATATTTGACAGGCAGCATCATAAGACTTTCTAAAATGCAATAATTTTGGCATTCTTCTCTGTAATGACCTGTCCACCCAGAAGAATTTCTAAACTAGAAGAATGAATCTGGGTCTGAACAGAAAAATAAACTCCTCACAATCAGCTTGTTTTCAAGATGCTTCCAATGTTATTATTCCATTAATAATGCATTTTTAGTTGTCAAAACTGATCAGCATCATAGTTTTTTTCCTAGGTACTGTTTATTATAAATCACTTCACAACAATACATTATTTTGAGGTGAATAAGAAACAAAACCATTCACTGTCAACTGGAATTAACAGTCAGGAAGCTGTAGTCTTTTAGATGGGAAATAGGAAAATTAACATTCAGAGATCTATTTTAAAATATCAGAATGTACTTGTTGACTTAAGAAAATGAACAATGTGTAGTCAAGCAGAAAGATTAAAGTTATCTGAAACATTTCCTAATTGCTCTTGTTGGCTAATGAGAAAGTAATGTTAGAGGAATAAAAACTTTTTTGAGAGATTCAATTGGGGTTTGTATCAAATGTAAAATAGATATTATATTTTATGAAGAACCCTCTCAAGAAATCAGAACTATTTTAATCAAGCTTTACTGTTGTAACAATATGTTAATGTTATCCTCAGACCTTTTAAGACCCTATTGTTTACCAATTACAGAAAGAATTCAATTTCCACATTATGTTTATGTATGTTGAATAGAGAGGAGACATTCCATCAGAGAGATCCCCATTGCTAGAACAGATGGGCATTGTCTCAGTACTGTTAAACAGGGCGATATGGAACATTTTATTTCACACATAACGCAAACCTAGTAAAATTAGCTCTTTTCAGTTCTTTTGACACTTTGGAGGAGAAAATCTCTTCTCACCTGGGGAGATGAGTATAAAACATCTGAATGAGTTTTGACTTGGGGAATTTTATATGTAAAAACTGACATTTTCTTTTTTTGGTTTTTAACCCACTGCCCCAGGTCCCTAGAAAAGCCAGTTAAATGCTAGTAAGAAAAAACTGTGACGTTCCACTTTCTTTTGTCTTATGTGAAAAATCAGTTTTCATACTAAATTGTCTTTATAATTTCAATAAAAGAAATTATAGTTAGTTCTTTCTCCTTAGTAATGAGTTTCACCCCTGGTGATTTCAAGAGCTCTCTATGAATCTAATCAAATGTCATTATTTAAGATGGGAAATTGAGTCATAAGGAGATGATAGTATGAAGGACTTCATAAGCAAATGAAAGGTGTATGCCATTATCACTCAAAAAAGCTCCAGCCATTCTTGTGCATTAATCTTGATTTCCAGTAATAAATGCAAAAGAGTCAAGGTACCCCCAAGAGAAATATCTTGGGGAATAGTCATAATCCACAGTTCCTTCTGAAATATTACAAACTGCCAGGATACTTGTCTGCTAAATGTCTTCAGAGCTCCAAAATATTCAAAAAATCTTGGAGCATTTCCCCTGAGCTCCTCAAACAGGTGGTGGTAGTTCCCTAACTACAATATTGGTAAAATAGTTTTGAATATTGTGTTCTCATTCCTGCACGTGTTAATGAATCTCTTCCAGCATCTTCGCATTCTTCAGCATCAAACAGTACAGACTGGAAAGAACAAAAAAAAAAAAACAAAACAAAACAAAAAAAAGCCTTTAATTGCAAGCTTTCTTCTAAATAATATGAATTACCCATATGATCATTTCCTGCTAGTTATCTTAGGTTAATAAAACCTTAAAAAGAAATAAAGAAAATATTAGTACCCTCCAAAAGGAGAGTCACACAAGCTTAAAGCACAAGAGTGTCTTAAGAGTAACTAAAAACTTTTCCTATAACTCTGAAAACTTCTTGTATAATCTAGTTAGCTCATCTTCTAGATTGCTTCATTCAACTATTTGATTTCCTTCCTTCTATGTTTGTAATATGGCATAAAATGCTAAAAGAGTGTAACTGTACCCAAACAAATAGGTGTTTATTCAGTGCAGATGAGTAAATTTATCCACATACCTCACTAAACTGAGGTATGTGGACACTAAATTCCATTTTCATATAAATAAATAACAGACAATAGCCAGGTGAATACTTGTCTGGCAGCAACTTCATTTCTAGGAGGATTCCACAGCTTCAAATAAGTTAATGGCACAATCCAAACTGCCAGGAAAAAAATAATCAATTTGCTTCAGTTTTCTAGCCTATCTGGGATGTTCTAACCTAGTGCAAATAAGTAGAAAGACAACCCTGAAGCAAATAACAAAAAGAAAAAGAAAAGTTGTCACCACCACCACCATCACCAAAAACAAACAAACAAACAAACAAAAAAAGCACAAAAAAAACCAAACAAAAAAACAAATTGAAGAAAAAATATAAGGACATTAGGTCATCTATCATTCCAGATTCCTAATAGGATGACAAAAATTTTCATATCAACATTAGGTGACTTTTTCTTGGGAATATTCTACCATGGGCAGAATCTCTGCAAGCAAGTCTACACGTAGCTTTTAAGCAAGTACCCAACATAGATGGCTAAGATTAACTACTACACAAAACATCAGGTATGCTCATCATATGCATAAGTTTTTAGTGAGGTGGAAAATATCAGCCTTGAAACAAATCCGTCCTTACTAAGTTATCAGCCTTCAGAGCTCTTTTTTTTCTTTTATGTCAATGTTGTTATTTCTGCCATTGTGTTTACTTTTCTTTTCTCGCAGAGTGTTAACTAATATACTCCCTCACAGCCCAAAAACATTAAACCAGGACTGAGGTTCTATGGCAGTATTTCATGATGTTGAACTGCAGGCAAGGTCCCTGAATCCCTATCCTACAAGTTACGGGGAACTTTTTATCACCATCAACCACAAGAAGCATTAGTAGCTAAAATCAAGGGTTATTTGTGCATTGTGCTGTATCTCTTTCCAAAATTACAATATATACTGTACACTTTGACATACACATCCACTCTTAAACAAAATAGTGAAATTCCAAAGCACTATCTGTAATTCTATATTTAGGTGATTTATTTTAAACTCAGATCAAGGAAATAGAAAATATTTTTAAAGATTATATAGAAATTATTCACTTATTATTTTTACTTAGACAATACCTGCATGAAGACAAAGAAGTTAAATATATACATTATCTTTGCAGATAAAATTTTATTTTAAAACTTCAGTTGTTCACTTTCATTGTGGCCAAGCCTGACTATTTAACACTCCTCTGTGATGCTTAAAATCTAATGATTATTTTTCCCCTATGGCTTTCCTAACTTAGAAAAGAGGGTTAGAAAGAGCACTTTGATTTGTACAAGTGCACCATAGCCTGTTGCACACCATTTTGATCTGAAGGCTGTCACTTCTTCCAGCCATCAAGCCACTTCTGAAGAACCAGAAACCTGTCAAGTACTACTTTCCATCAAAAAACAAAAAGGAAATACACATTTTGATCTGGAAATTCATCTTGGACCATGTACATGGACTTGCCGATGACAACTGCCTCTCCATGAGTATATAACATTTTTCTTGTATGCTTACATGAAGTCTGTATCAATCAAAGTGTACTCGAGTATGTGACAAGATGCTGAACTTAAGAAGTCTGAAGTCCCAGATGATTTTCTAGTTAAATAGAATGTGAAGGAGATACGAGCTTTTGACCAAAAAATACTTCTCTCATTGTAAGAAACTGCATTGCCACAGGGAAGAAAAATCCAGTTAGAGGTTACTTTTCACTGATTTTGGAACTAAGAAATTTTAAAAACAAGTTAAAAAAAAAAAAACATTTCAGCAATGAGAACCATAATTAAGTAATGACAAGTATTTCATCAAGGTAAATATTTATAATTCTTGAGGTAAATGAGTGGTTATTATTTAGAATATAGAAAAAGCACTTAAAATATATTAATAGGACTAGATGTTCCATATTTACATTTTCAGTTCAAAGTGGAGAATCATCTGTAATTCTTTACTATAATAAGATTTATTTATGCTACATATGTATAAGCTGAAAAATATTGTTGTTGACAACAACATGGGAGAATAAGTTCATCAGGGTTTCCAAAACTAGAAAAGTTTTCCTCTGCTGTGCCATGACCATGAGCTTTACTCTCAGGTCCCTTCAGTGTTCAAGAACTATCACATTCTTAATAGCATTAAATTTGTGTGTAGACCATGAACTGGTCCTAGTGACTTTACCTAGTGTAAAGACCTACTGCTTGTTCCATCCTACATCCCTGATATGAATAAAGTTTGTTATCCTCAGTCCTGGTAATAATTTAACCTGTTGGCTTAAAAAGTACTCTGTTCACACGTGATAGAGAACAATATTGTTTTCAAAGAATTATTCCAGGGACCTTCTTCACATGACACTTAAGTATATGCATGCTGATGAATAACCTTTATATGTTACGAATTCAGGGACTCTGCAAATATTTTTAGCTATGGAAATTTCTCTTTTGAGCTGACTTTTTTTCAACATTATCTTTTTTCTCTTTCTCCATTGTAGCAAAATCCTTTTCCTCAATTTATTATGCAACCTCAGTAATACGGTTTCTAAAGCATGAAACTGTCACAAGCATGCCTTGGCAATAATGTTTGTCTAAGGTCAGCAATAGAATTTGTACACCCAGAGACAGTGACTTTTAGGATATCAAATACCAGCAGTGAAAAATTCCTATTTTGAACATAAATTTTGGCTAAAACTAAAATTGCTTGACTGTTATAGCATTTCAGCTCTACTGATGGCTCTTTTAGAGATACAACTACCAAAAAGATTCAGAAAATGCAGAAGTCAAAGTGTATTAAGAGTATATCTTATCCAGAGGTAAAATTCATTGTCACAGTTATAAATGTTACTATTTCTGCTTATTTATAACATCTAATATGTCCATACTAGATTAATTTAAAATATTCATATTATTCATACTACATATTTTTTCTCAAACTATATATACTCCCACAATTATTTTTTCTTTAATATTATTACACCTATCTTTATGCAGTGCAAACATATTTTCAGACATCCAGAAAATACTGCCCACTCCAATCTGCAGGTATGTAATATTCAAGCATCACTAAAACGAAGACTTGTTCAGATGCAATGCCAAGAAAGTACCCAAGGATGCTGCAACTATCTCTACAATCATACTACTTCTTTTTCAATTCCCTGTGTCTCTTCTAGGTTCAAACACGCTTCACATTTTCCTCATTTTCTCCTTTCCAATTTTGGATATCCTCATTTCATATGATATAATGGCAGGTGAACCAAGGGAGGCCATATAATTATTCACTAAGCTGTTCATTAAAATTCTACTCTTCTAATTTTACACATTGAATTTTTCCACTTGCTTCTGATACTTTTTTGAAGCAGAGAGTCCAGAGAAAATAAACACTCTCAGAAAACCTCCAAGATGCTAACAGAGGTAGGGAAACAGATCTTGGCAATTACTCCAAGGAAAAAAGAGCCTTTGCAAACTGATCAGTATTTCAATTATAAGGTGGAATAGACAGTGGCTAATCCTGGCCACCTCCTAAAACTTCAAGCTTTTTTCTTTTAACCTATCAGTCCTTCCTCACAGGTAATTTCTCAAAAACAGTGTAGGTAAATTAAGAAAAAAATTCAGGTGTTTTTTCCCAATTTCTAAAGAAGTACTCATTAATGAAACTACCCCAGTATACCTGACAATCCCAGGATTTTCCTAGATCTGCCAATTTTTTCCAAGTTCCTGTATATGTCAAATATGAATACTTGTGGGTCATTTCAGGCAGGGAGAACATCATTATCATCCTCCAGCTGTAGAATTTCCAAACATCTAAAGTTTTCACTAGAAAACCTGTGGCATACAGTAGGTCATATGAGGCAAGATACAAACACTTTGCTGCTGTTCATCAAAGGATGCAGTCAGATTAATTCTTTTCTCCTACGAAGTCTTTTCTTCCTCATTGTCTCACTCAAGCTGCTGAAGTGACATGATACTAATGTGAAAAACTTAACTGAAATGCTCCCTGTCCTTTTCCTTACAATGTAACACAACTGATGCATTTACTACACCTGAGGAAAGAAGTCTGAGGAGAGGTTTCCTGTAGTCACATGTCTGAGGGCAAAAGCAACATGTTAAAATAGATAGAAGATGTAAACAGTGGCCTTGTTAGGCTGACGTGTCTGAGGAGCCTATTAGAGAAGCATGAATTATACGCAGTTTAAGCAGATGACAAAATTGTTCTTTGTTTTATCAGAGTTTCAAAGGTTGGTGGAATTCCATTCATATTTTTTTACTTCACTCAGCAAAGTCTCTGATAAGACTATGAAACAGCATGGTTAGAATTATGATTCCAGCAGGTGATGATTCAAGAAGATGATCCTGAAAAGACTGCAGTGCCTCCTGGGGATATACTGGCTAACGGATTCAGAGTTTGCCCATCCACAGAAGCTTTAGCATTTTCTGTCATGTAAATAGAAGAACATGGCTGCCCAGAGAGTTTGTGGGGTCTCCTTCTCTGGAGACATTCAAAACCCACCTGGACGTCCTCCTATGTGACCTGATCTAGGTGTGCCTGCTTCAGCAGCGGATTGGACTAGATGATCTTTCAAGGTCCCTTCTAATCCCTGACATTCTGTGATTCTGTGTAACATATCAAAGCAGACTGCTAACAGGAAGGACCCTTTCAGGAGAAAAGTGTATGAAATAAAAAAGTAGCACGAGCTCCTTCAGGAAAGTTTTCTAATCATGCCCTTGAAGTAATGACTATACTCTCAGACATAGGGACCTTTCACTAAGGATCAACTGTGAGAGCTCATGCCCATAGCTAGATAAAGTAGGAGCAGCAGGAAGCGCTGTATTTTCATCAATGCCTGCCAGAAACCTTACTCATTTTGTGTCATGGGCTGAAAGGAAAGATAGGAGGAAGAAGTCTTTAGGAATTAGAGTTGAAGGCACAAAGGAACAATGACAGTTAGAATCATCATATCTAATACTGGAGCTGCTGATGTTCAGCAGAACACAAACTGGTCCAGCCCAAATTTTTTGTGAAAAAGCCTCTAAAGGGCAAGACTGCACACTAAGAAAATCATTCAAAGATAGAAGATACGCCCAAATAGAATAACAAATTGATAGAATCAGGAGGACATCTTCTTGATATTAGGTTCTGACCTGTTCTTTTGCTTTTTTAAGCAAATGAAATACTAAACCTAATCACTGTAATGATTGTATCATATTTCTGACTATTTGAGAATGTCCATTGTGCACACTTTTATCAGCATGATCTTGATTTCAGATGTACATACTGCAAAATGATTCATTGCTGAGGAAAATCACTCTTTAGGGTCATGAGGCTCATTCTAGAGCATGATGCCAATATTTTGTGCAAGAGCTGAAGACTCCACAAACAATTCTTTCACCTCATGAAAAAAGAAAAATATGTTCTCATGCACATCCAGGAGAAAAATTATTCTCCATTCCCTGAAGGTGGTTCAAAATTGGAAGATGTTCAGATATTTGATGCTAGACACATAGTACTGGAATCACTGCTCAGTTGTTATTTTAAGCTCTATGAAAGACACTTCTGCCAAGTGCTCTAGGTAAGCTACAACAAGGCTCAGAGAGGCTTACAGTGCCCTGTGTTTCACACAGTATAAGATGCTAGGGGTATGATACTGAGCATCAGGAACCATCTTTATCTACACATTAACTTGGACAAAACTACTTCTCTAATTCTGCTCCTCTTCCCTCCACTCATGGCTGAAGATGGTGATGAAAAGGTGCCAAACTGAGAACACTAATATTAATTGCAAAAGAAGACAGTAGGATTTACCCTATGCCTGAATTTAATCAGCTAGGAGATTAATGTGTACACTAGGTGCCTCATACAATGATGTGCTACAAAGAAATCAAGAGTATGACCAGCATGCAATGAGAGCACACATCAAATTTTCTACTGACCATAGCTTCAGTAATCCATTCTCAGTCTTTATTTATTATTTTTTTTTCTACTTATCAGTCTTTTTGTCTCCTGCAAACTTCAAAAAAGTTAATTTTATACTGTCACAGAATTATCAATGTTTTCAGAAATAATAACTCAAAATCATGACCTACAGTGTCTTGTTAGAAGCAAAATTGTTTGCTGATCATATCCTATTTATTATTTTATCTTGAGGTCTGTCAGATAGATGATTTTTAATCCACTTAATGTGTGCCATGTTGATTTTGTATCCTTCTTAACCAATGCATTCTGTAGCATGAAACTAAATGTTCTGTAGAAGTCTATTGTATCAACATTATTACTTTATCATCCTAACTTGTAATCTCACAAAAATATCAAATTAGTTTGACAAGATCTATTTTCCATAAAACCATGTTGATTGGCATTAATTATATTTCCCTCCTTTCATTATTAATCAAGTCTCATACCAGTTATCCCATTGTTTTCTGCAGAATTGATGTCAGGTTAACATCACTGTATTTACCCCACTTTCTTGTTTACCCTTTCCCATCCTTCTTAATTTTTTTGTCATTTACTAGGAATTTTATATTGTTCAAAGAACTGTTAAGAAAGGAAATCCCTAAGTTTACTAGTTGCTGTTTCTGTCTTAGATCTGAAACAAAATTTTCTTTATCAGAATCCTGATTCTTTTCCTACATAGAAGAAACGTTTAGCAGATACTTTTGACTTTTGCACATAGTTATTACTCAATCTAAATGTACTTGCCTAGCAATGAACCTGTGCCATTTTGAGGACAATTTTTAATTTATGTAAAAATTTCCCAGTTCTTCACAGCTAAATATTTTTCTTCAGTCCATTCAATTCCGTTACAAGTTTTCTGCTTTTCTTTGCTTCTTTATTTGTTGTAATTAACTTTGCATTTCTTCCAACAGCTACACATGCTTTTGTTATTTTTCTAGCTGTCTTCATCTTCACTTAGCATTACAGTTGTTTTCGTAACCTCTTGTTCCTTCTTTCCACAGTTGTAACACTGATATTTTTGATATCATTGATATCATAACATTGATAACAGTAAAATGTTATCAAAAGCCCTGCATAATAATTTCTTCTTTTTTTCTAATTATCCATTCAAAAGATGTGCTTTTTAATCATTTTCAGCTTTCACAACTTGGTCCTTGTGCTAAGAGCCAATTCAATAAAATACTGAAGCTACTGTGAAATGTGAAAGAAAGACTGATTTCTTAGACTCTGGTATCCACAGCAGATTCTAAAATTCAGAATTAATGGTGTATTTCTAGTCTGCCTGTGGAGGGTGGAATACAGGCAGAGACAATATTAAGCAGAAAGGTAGCTGAAGCTAGCTGATAAAGAACTTTATGTGAGACTTGTTTGAAGGTCTAGCATTTTCTAGAGCCTTCAGAAAATTATTCTTGTTCACAACCTTACAATTACTGCCCAGAGTTCAGAACTTTCTCCTATTGATTGGTATCTGCATTGGTCCTTCCCAAGAACTGAGTAGCCTTCCCTCTTTTGTTGTTTCAGAAGATGACTAGTATTTGTAATAATATTCTACGTAACACCTTAACAGTAAGATGACTTGCCCCAGTAGAAGGCAGAAATGGGTCAAGGTGATTTTTCCCTTATATGTCCCAGTTAGCACCCCAGTTCTACATATAGATATTTAATTGTACAGTATTACATTAAGCACTTAACAGAACAAAATTAACAAAGAAGATGGATATAATTCCAAGATATGGAGTTACCTGATAATATTCTGCTTACCTGCAGGCTTCTAATTCCACAAATCTTGCATTCCTTTCCACATTTCTCCAGGAAAGATGAATACTCAAATATTTTGTAATCTGTAAAGAAGGAGGTTCTCCAGAGACTGTGAGAGTGAAGCCCTTTCTGAATTGTATGAAACACATTTGAATTCTTACACTTTCTTGATGACTATGGTAGCTAGTAGACAGGCATCATTTGAAACAGCTTTTTTTAGGGAATATCTTGAGACTGTTAGCTTATCTTTTATTTACAAATTTTCTTCTTTCATTTCAGTTAAAGTTGGTATTATAAAGGTATTATCTGCTTAATTTCTGTATTGTGGAGTGTGTTCCTCAGGGTAAATGTAACCATATTAAAAAACACAGAAACGAAAGTTTCAGGAAATTCTCAGATTCAAATGAAATTCTAATACTGTAACTACAGTTTGAAGGAACTGACTGTCTGAAGCTCAGTACCTGTATGTTTAACAGTTTGGTGTAAGGAAGCAGTCTGATGAAGTGTGAGAATTAATATTTGTTTTTGTTGGGGGTGGTAATGTTTGTTTTTTTTTTTCATGAAAAGTTAACAGATCTTAATGGTTAAAAGCATTCTGATATCCAACTAACATCAGGAGCTGTGAATCCTTTTGCTCCAATTTCAAGGGACTAGAAGATTGCCAGCTTTCCTTTTGCTCACAACTTCTCATTCACACAAAGATGGCTGTTTCACTCCAAAAGAGCACAGGCACAGCCAAATACACCTTTGAAACTCCTGTTAAATAAGAATAGAGTATATAAGCAGCAATGAACCACATGTGGTGCTCATGACACCTAAACTTCTTAAAACCTACTTCTAATTAAATTTCAAATGAAAATTGAAAGTTTTGTTTTGATTTGTCAAGTCCTGTTTAACACAGGGTGTGTTATGCAAGAAACCAATTCTTTTCTTATCCTATGACTCAACAGCAGAGCTCAGCTTGGGTGTTTATACTGATGGACCATAAGGCTTCCTACTGTAGGGCCTGAGGCAAAACATTTTTAAGGCATTTGAGTTCCAGAGGACATTCAGCAGCACAGAAAAGCAGCACTAGATATGTCTAGTCTTCTAGACATATCACAAAACCTGCACCCTTATTTAGGCTTTTCCAGATGCTGAGTGAATGAAGATTGTTATGGAGGACAGTTATTGCTTGTGAAATGCCATGTAGAATGTAGAATTTTTGTTCATGATATTAGTCTCTTCTCTCTGATGATAGTACTGATGATGACGTAACAGCATGGAACTGCATCAGGAGATGTTCATTTTGGATATTAAGATTATTCATCAGAGGGTGATCAGGCTCTGCAACAAGCTCCCTAGGGCAGTGGACATGGCCCCAAGCTGACAACGTTCAAGGAGTACCTGGGCAAAGCCCTCAGACATAAGGTTTAGATTTTGGGTGGTCCTGTGTGGAGCCAGGAGTTAGACTCTATGATCTTTTCGGTCCCCTTCCAATTCAGGATATCCTATAAGTCTACAATTCAATTGCACTCATACTTCAAAACAGTTACATGTTATTAAGTGAATATGTTAAGTAAGTTTTTCTACCAAAATTACGCTGTTAAAAATAAATTTTTAAATACACATAAACTTATTTAAACAAACTGGTGGCCATGCAAACTGAGATAAGAGTATTTAAGCCCCAGATGAGAGCAGTGTAATCTGACCTGTGAATTTTAACTTTCCCCACTGAAGGATTTCAATAACGTTTGCTGTCTTTCTACTCACTGAAGAGTTCTGAGCCATTCAGTTTGTGCAATCATACATCCAGGACTCCTGACCCCTGAACTCCTTCTTCAGATTAATCAGAGTCAATGTAAAAATCCTTTCTCAAGCTCACAGAAAACCCATGACCACCTTTACAAACTTTCCTGCTTTTTTCCTAAGAAAATTCAGAAATCATGCTGTAAGTACAAGTCTACTTAAAATACATATTTGTATGTATACTTCCTAAGCGTAAGTAGGCCAACAAAAATAATAATCTTCTTATAAATATGATGATGATGATGCAAATACGGCATTGTGTGTGTTTAATTTTTTTCTTGTTTTTCAAAAGATGCAGTTACCACCATCTGTAGGTTTATATAAATGAAACAATATGCATACTTCTAATAGAAATGGAATTACTACTAAAAGAAATTTAACAGAAATGTAATATAAATTGATATACTATGCTTTCAGATGGTTTGGAAGAAAAACAGGCTTCTAGACATTATAAACCATATAAAACTTTAATTAATTACACTTGAAATTGTGTATGGTCTGTTTTTTTAAGCTAAATTTACCACATACGTGTTATTTTGTTTTGACTTTATGCAAAGGATTCTGTGTGTATAAGAGGGCTGCTCTGAAAGTAAAACCTCCTTTTTATCATGTTTACCCATGATATCAGGAGTGGATGTTGGTGGTATGGCAGTAGAGATTGAAATGTCCTACCAATATTCTGTTATATTTTGTTTCTTTATGACAAATGACAGCAGAGGGGCAGACAGACAAAATAACATCTAACATGGAAATGTGTATGAAGCAAAATTCTATCACTGAACTCCTCCATGAGGAAAAAAGGGCTCCCATTAACATTCGTTGATGCTTGCTGAATGCTGATGGAGACCAAACAGTGAGTTTGAGCACTATGAGGCAATGGGTGGTGCCTTTCAGCAGTAGTGACCACAACAGTGGTTCACCTGTGCCGGTGCGGATTTTCAGTAGTGTGGCATGCATGCTCTTGTTCATTGCTGGCAAAAATGCATAGCTAATGGTGAAATGCATAGCTATGTTGAAAAATAGTCTTTTGTATCTGAGAATTTCCATTATCAGATAGTGTTATTGTGTTCTTTGAAGCTATTTTCCATGAAAATAAATAACAGACATTACTTTTGGAGTAATCTCTGTGTGCATGTACGTGTGCACATACATACATACATACATGCATACCTATATGCATATTTTCTGGTTGCGCAGTAATGTAAAAAAAAAAAAAAAATTGTGGGGGACATTGTAGCAGAACAATATGTAACAGCTGCCTTCCTGTCTCTCAGAAAAGATATAAAGGATTGTTTTTCCTTTTACAGTGATCCCTTAAGTCATGGCAACCTTCTCCAATTGCCATTAATTCGACACTCTGACAACTTAAAGACAACAGCAGCACATGAGATCTAAAAGGAATTGTGTCTAATTTTCACTGCTAATGCATTGTATCTGCAGAACTGATATTAAAGGTAATTCTGCACATCATATCTTGAAACCAGATATCAGGAGGGGATGATGAACAAATTGAAACCTCTTGTGGGAAAGAATCTGACCAAATCCTAACATTCCATAGACCATTCAATTGAAATTGATAAGACTTTTGTAAATCATTCCAGTGACTTTGAAGAGATGAAAAGATAAAACCTGTAATAGTAAATAAGCAATATTTTCACAGAAAAAAATTAAGTTCATGTTCAGGAAGTATTTCAAATACTTAGTTTGATTTTGAAAATAAATAAAAGCTAATAATTTTCTCAGTTATTTTTTTCTTCAGCTTTGTTTTAAGCGTTGTAATTTCTGCAAATTTGAATTACAAAGAATTGTGTATCTGACAACGTCTTTTTTTTTTTTTTACTTTTTCCGCTTAGGCCTCCCTCCACATTCATGTGTAAGGAATGGGCTGACTTGCTACAAAAATTTTTATACGCAACATGGAAAAAACATCTACAACCCCAACCTTGTCTCAGAACTAAGAGAGCAGATGAAGTGGATGAAATTCAGCCTTTACTAATCTGCCTATTCCTAAACAGCTATTAGATCTTCAGAATAATTAGGAGCAGTTGTTAATTGACTCACATATTAGATCCAGAATTCAAGAGTGTACAGAATGTGTTTTAAATTCCCCCTATGCAGGAAACAAGGTAGTCTACAGTTCATTTTTAGCCATTCTTCAAACTATGGAGGTAGAATGATGTCACTGCTCTTCATCTTCCACCCTACATTATCATGGTAAAAACCATCAGCTTCAGATTTTGTTAGATCTAGGCTCAGAATCGACCACTGATTCAAAATAGGTGTTTTTAAATATCAGAGTTTATACACTTGGAGTGTTTGATTTGATCTGATTTTGGGTGAGGGAGAATCTTAAAAATAGAATACAAGGAAGATGGTATTGGCATACTATATATCTAAAATACTTTCAGTGCTCAAGATGAAAGATTTCCATGAATTTTCCTTAAAGTATTATAAAACTTTAATTTAGAAAAGCTATATCTTCAAATGATAACTTATTTTGAAATTGAAATTGAAGACAGTAGTATACATAGAAGAATGTCTATTTAACAGCGAGATAAGAAGCTAATCAAGTGCTTCTAACAATGATTTTCTTTGTCTGAAACCAAAAAATTCAATTCCTTCCTTCCTTCCTTCCTTCCTTCCTTCCTTCCTTCCTTCCTTCCTTCCTTCCTTCCTTCCTTCCTTCCTTCCTTCCTTCCTTCCTT
>NW_024962263.1:30365195-30395934 GCF_019238085.1 Lagopus leucura
CTTCCTTCCTTCCTTCCTTCCTTCCTTCCTTCCTTCCTTCCTTCCTTTCTTCCTTCCTTCCCTCCTTCCTTCCTTCCTTCCCTCCTTCCCTCCTTCCCTCCTTCCCTCCTTCCCTCCTTCCCTCCTTCCCTCCTTCCTTTTCTTGATTATAAAATATTTTATAACTTTATACTTTCAGCGTTTACTGAAATTTATAAATTACGTCTTTCAGTTAGATTTTAAATCTAATGTTCAGAAACTCATATTTGCTTTGGAAATGTGAGAGGTGAGTTTGCTTACATGATTCCACAGGTTCCCTATGTATCAGTACTTTGGTGCATGTAATCATAAGTAGTTTCTTTAAGTAGCGTTTTTCATTAATATTTTTCAAAATTCCTCAAGTGATTTCCCATGAAAAGGGAGGATCTAATTGGATTTTTAATCCCTAGCTAATCAAGCAGCACATTGCATATATATGTTTTGTGTAGGAACTGAAAAGTTCTTTCCACTGCCCTATAATAAGAAGACAAGTTTGGATGTAACTTGAATCAGTAGAAAAATAACTCAGTAAAGTCCCTATACTGTATAGATGTTACATGAAAACAATGTTCTCCTTTCTTTAAAATGCAGCCAGTGCCTAGCCTTTGATGAGCCTCTGGAATAATGGAGTGCCATGGGCTATTTTCTTCTCGTTTCTATAGCTCAATACAGCGCTTGTCTCTTCTGTTTGTTTTCAGCTAATTGCCTCGAGATCTAATAAGTTAGTGATGATGTACGTTGAGCACCAGTGACCCCTTGCCAAAAGAAATATTATGTCGCACCAAAGTTTAAGGAGGTAGGTTTTTATCAGTCAAATATGTTTTCCCTAAAAGGCTCTGATTTCCACTGTGTAGGTTGTAAGTGGCATTCATGATTGCACTGGTTCTTTTAAATGGCTAAGCCAGAAATAATATGTGAGAGTAAAAGCCGATGTAGAGGCCAAATGCTAACCTACTTGTGCTCTCTTATTGTTATAATGCTTTGGTATTTGTTATTCAGTACGCCTCAAAGGAAAAAGAATTAAGAAATTTCAGACAACGTTCAACATTAATCAGATGTTTACTTACATTTTTTCTCAATAAATATAATTTTAATGATTTTATTTAAAATGCTCCTTACCCATTTTCTTCTTGCTACAGCAAAGAAATTCTTGGAAAACAAAGGTATTAGTAGCTTTACTTTCAACAATATTGAAATTAATAACATGCTGAAGCAACTAAGAATGAAGCCTGTAGAGAGAACTTATTGATTCTGTATTAAATGATATTACACAAATTGCAAGTTAAAATATATTTTCTTCTTCACTAAACAAAACATTGCTCTGGGAATGTTCAGTTATATCAGAAGCAAACATCTGCCTAGGAACTTTTCTGAGATTTTCCAAATTTTTTTAATGGAAGCTGCACCCTCTTTTCCAAGATGTTTAGGAGATAGCCTTCTATGGAAAAAGGCAAAAATTAAGAGTGTTATGGAAAAAAAAAAAAAAAAAAAAAAAAAAAACATTTGCCTTGCATGTATAGTCATCATATGCTTTGGTAAAAGAGTTTTTCATGTTACAGGGCAACACCAAAAATGGTCTAACTTTGTAATACTCTAGATGATATAAAGTCCCTAATCGAGTTATCTTCATGCTTGCTGGAATGAACAGCTCTGAGTTCAGTAGAAATGCCCACCAAGGGGTCCCAAAAAGCCAGCTTGATGGCAAATAGCCCCTTCAAGTAGCCATCTTGAAACGCAGTTGGAGGTTTGTACTGGAAACCCAGAGCACAGCTAAGTGATACTAGGTTTATTTAACTATTCTCTGTGGCTACCTTTTCTCCTTTTTTAGCTTGCACACTCTTGCCCTGTCTTTTGCACTGAGATGTTTGTGCTGTTAGTGAGATAGTTCATTTCACTGTCTGCAGAAAACTAAACCCCTGAGGAAAGGAAAATATTTCCTGTGATAAGGAGATGAACATGCAGCTCAAGAGAAATAAAAGCCTGCAAGATGTGAGGGGGAAAATTCACGTTCTTATAATTTAAAAGGTTGTGAAACCGCACCCAGCTAAACTTGGATTACATTGACCCTACTTCCTACTTTCCCTGGCTGAGTGCTACTTCTACACCTTTCATACCCTCACTGGCTCCAATTTAGCCAAGTGGTGATCTATCTTAGAAAACTATTCTCTGAAAAAAATAATTAACAAAAAAAATGATTTATCAATCATGCAACTACCACAGAACAGGAGGTACGGGTACATGGGTACATACCATGTGTATGGGACACAATCCAAGTTCCTTTCCATGCCCAAAGGGATATGAGCTTGCATTTTTTCAGTGTTCAGGTGAGTGCACAGGCACAGACAGGCCATAGAGTATGATGACATTAAGAGCTCACACCCTTATCCAGTGACTATTGTGCATAAACAGTGAAACATGCACTGTGTCAGAGACTGGAAGGCAAGACTAAAATTAATTTGCCTCAGAACTGTATCCTTTTCCACTCCCTGTGTTTCTGATGCTCTCAAGCAGTTTGTTGTCCCACAACACTTAAAATAATTGCATCACAAAACAGTCAAAACCATATGGTGCTATATAGAACATCTGAAAGAGAAAGAAGAAATAAAACAAGGTATCCTACATCTTGTGTGACTGCTCTAGTCACTAAACTGATGGACAATGTTATTTTCTGGTTTTGTTCCTTTTCACATTTTGCCAAGTCATTGCTTACCTCAGGAAAACATATTCCATTCTGGGTGAAGTAAGTGAAGGAAATATTGCTTTGAAAGCTTTTGACACTTAACTGAGTGTCTAAACTGCTTGGACTTCCTCAGAGAAGAGGCAGTAATCACAAGGCCCAGGGATGAGCATCTGGATGTAAAGGCAGCGGAACTCATGAGAAAAAAAACAAGCCTATGAATTTCTGGATGCTATTGTGGTCAGATGGCAGCTGAGAAGGAATCTTGAGGCTCAATGTCTGGGATTTAAATGTGGAGCTGTAAGTCCTGCGCCTTTTAGGGTACAAAGTTGTCACAAAATAATTTCAAGCAAAGTAATAAACCAAAACATTAAAACAGCCTAGTTGAGCTGTTAAGAAAACAAAACCAAACCAACTAATCAAAAAAGATTTATATATATTTTATATTTATTATTATATATTTATTTTATATTTTATACACAGATATATTTTATTTAAATTTGCTACTATATCAGATATTATCCAGAGTTCACATCTAATTTTATATATAGTAAATAGGAAAACTTCTGGGATTTATGTAGTAAATATCAGGAGATTGGTTGAAACTGATGAAAAGTAATGAATAATGTATAATGAAACAAATGAGTGACCATGCATGATAGGAGCAAAGGCACATCACAGTACTCTGCTTAACAAGTAAATATAAGGTACATATAAACTTCTGCTTTCAAAATAGCTAAAATTGCTTTTGTAGAGTTTTTAAGTAGTCATGAACTCTCGTTCAGGTTCTGCTTTCAGTTGGAAAATAGGAAAATATGTACAAGAAAGATTCTAGGTACAAAGGATTTTTTTTTATTTTTTTTATTTTTTTTTTTTTTCAGGTAATACATTCATAGCTAGGAATCTCACAGATTCTTAATACAGCTAACAACATTTAGCATCAGTAAGAAAAAGAGTTTACAATAATATTGTGGTTCAGTTCTATCGTTGCATTTTCTTAGACATTAGAATTACTTCTCTTGATGTATGTATATAAATACAAGTGCCAGTTAGAAAGGGTTAAGAAATGATATGACAACATTTGCAAATGCCAGTGCTCTTCATATTGGTCAAAATTAGAGAAGACTTTGAGAACCTTCACAGGGACTTATTGAAGCTAATACAGTTGGTATTTTGATGATAGTTAAGAATCAGTGACTTTCTAATGAAAAGAAATGTACTCTGGAGAGAATAATGTAAAGTCAATGAGATTGATGCTGTGCTTAAAGTCAAGTGTTTATGTGACTGCCATGCTGAATAAAGATGGCATTAGATTCTTGAAGTTAATTCACTACTAAATACATTGAATCTTGAAATCTTAATAATTCTTTACCATTTAAAACTATTATCTATTTAGAGCAACACTGCCTTTTTATTTATTTTTTCAAGTTATTTTTTCATATTAAAAAATTATCCAATTTGCAGTATCATTTACAATCAAGAACCATTGTTAGATGAGTTTTTACTACACTAATCAACATTATCAAATTGTGTAGTCAGGCTGGGAGGACTAGAAGGATTTCCCCAAATCACTGGAACTTATTCAAGTAAAAATTTAAATTAAAAAAAAAAAAATGTAAATTTACCAAGAATGTCCATTTTTTCTAAGCAGCAGAATATATATTTTCCTCATTGTGTCTCTTTCTCTTGTCTTGGATTAAATGTCCAGTATAGTATTTAGTTCTTCCATTATTTTATGATGTTGTTAAATACGTATTGTTCCATACTTGAGAACAATTTGACAATATATTAACCAGAATGAAAGAAATAAAAATATATGTTGCGTGCATGAGTCTTGATTACTTGCAACATTGTTTTCTGTAGTGTGATTTAACCCCTTTTCTGATTGAGATCATGTTTGCTAT
Source organism: Lagopus leucura (assembly GCF_019238085.1). Taxonomy (NCBI): domain Eukaryota; kingdom Metazoa; phylum Chordata; class Aves; order Galliformes; family Phasianidae; genus Lagopus; species Lagopus leucura. Next base: position 30,369,795 of record NW_024962263.1, read on the forward strand.
TCCCTTTGTTTAAAATATGTCTAAGAATTCTATTTCTACTGCAAAAATAAATGATGAATTATTTATACATACCAATTATTTATTATCATTTATGCAAAGCTTGTCATATTATGCATGCATAAAGGGATTAAATCACTGTTAACCCATAATGCCTTTAGGGGTATTATACGATAGGCAAAAGGTTGCTTGTGTTTACTATTGTAGATAAACATATACATTAAGAACATACATTTTGTTTATACAAATTGCCATGCTGAGTATCAGTTCTGTTAGGAAAATTGAGTGTTTATTGAGCAATTGGTTTTCTAAGTAATGCTCAATTAATCTATTTAATGCAGTGTGCTTACTTTCTCTAGATTTAAAATATAAGCTTTTTTCAACTACTGATACTCAAGTAGAATTTAATTCAAATCTGAGGAATGGTAGTATAACAATGAAGGCCTTCCTTTTCTTTGCTTTCTCTGTGCATCCCAAGGCAGCACCTTCATCAGTTAATGATGCATCACTGCACTTTAGGATTAAAATAAGTAAATACAATTTATAAAATGTCAAAATAATACAATTTTCTATTAATTCCAATCAGTCTGAACTATAAGGCAAATTCAGGAAGACAGAAGTTTTAAACTAGCATAAGTAGATGGAAAAATTAGATGCAGCTGCTTTCATGGAGAACAAAGTAGTAGTACATCTACGCAGTGTATAGGCCAAAATTATGTTTAGTATTAAAATAATACAGTGGTCCATATGTTTTGCCATCGTGCTGTAAAAATAAGATCTTTTATGAGGTTTATACAAAAAACACTTTTTCAGCTTTAATAAACAAAGAATTAAGAATTAATTCTTAAAAAGGGATTAGGTTGTATGTGTGTGCTTAAGGACATTTCATATGATGGCAGTGTGAGAGTAATTCAGCAAGAGTCAAATGACAACTATTTAATGCAGTCACTCTCCAAAGCTGCAATATCTTGTTACAAATATGGTTCAGGTCACAGTCTAAACACAGTTAAAGGTCTCAACCTAGTTCCTGAAGAATGTGAGTTCGCATAACAAAACCTGGCCCTCGAAAGCACACATGCAAGTCTCTAATCAAGGCATTTTTGTTCTCATTTTTTCTTGTCCCTATTCAGCAAAGCAACATGTTGGTTTCTTAACCTATCCCAGTTCTACTCTCACAGTGGCTTAATTTGTTTCTGTTCACTTCAGAACCTATAGGTCCCAAGGATCTGTTCTTTTAGCTGTTATGGCACTTTTAAGATTTTCCTAAGGAGCCAGCACAAACACGTGGGAGCATATCCCGATGCTGAAGGCTGAGAAATTGAAAATAACACCAAGTCCTCTGGCAACAGTACTGGGAACAGTTAAGTGATCTTGATCAACCAAACTGAAGGAAAATGTATACCTGTTATTGTATGTTGATTATGAAAAGGTCAGGTCAGAAAAACAACATCTTTTCCTAATTTAGACAGACTACAATTAAGTTGAAGGTTGCCATTGTTTTCAGTAGATTTTCATACTGGATATCACAGTCTTGAATAACCAAAATCTTTTTCCATACATAGGTCCAAAGTGGGAAGAAGCCCTTCTTAATGCCAACTCTTAGGATTTAGCACAGGCCCATCTGCCATGCTTATTCACGTCTGAAACCTAGCATAAGCTCTTGAGGTGAACTTTACACTAAAAGCATTCATAGGGAACTAGTAGCTTCAGCCCTGATTCAAAATCAAGCCATGAAACAAAGCCCTACTAACAAACAGTTTTTTACATCATAGATTAATGCCATTGCATCTTAATGTTCACTAGATGCAAGAGCCTTTTTTTAACCAGCTGCACTGAAACAATATGCTGCAAATAAGACTACCCCCTTGTTTAGGCTTATTTGACAGCAGAGAAATGCCCTGATCTATACTGTGTTATTCTGATTAAAACCAATACAAGTGAGATCAAAATCAAGTCCACTGACTGTAAAAAGCAAAAGAATGTATTAAAAGAAAAAGTAGTTTGAGGGCAAGTAAAACCTCTAGCTTGTTTTTTTAATTAATATTTTCTTTTTGCGACATAGCCCCAGGCATCCAAATATATATTCTTCTAATCCCACTTGACCTCAACACAAATGTTTATGCCAAGGGTTTTCTCATGTTCCCAAGACTGGGGCTTAGGATAATGGATTCTACCAAAGGGCATTCTTGCATTTTTCTTCTCTTCTTTCATTTTGAACCACCTTTCTATCCATGTTTTAATCCTAATTCTCATCTGTCCCATAGATATGATCTCGTGTGTAATATTTCTACGGATGATACACTAAGGGCTCTGCCTACTACAATCAGTACTAATGAGTGCCTTCTTACCTTCTAGCTACAGAGCTGAAGTAAAATAGGTTCTGTTTCAGAGAGAAACTCTGTACATATTGCCGCTATCTTATTTCTGCACAGATGATCCACGAAGTCAAACATTCATTACTTACTATAAAAATAGTAAGAAGAACAGATTTTGAAATTTTTTTTTCTGCTTGAAATAATAGATTTTAAAAAGAAATATTCCTTTTTTTTTTTTTTCTTTCAGTTGCTGTCATGATTTTTGCAAAAGATCAGAAGTAGCACTGCTGTCAAAAATAAAAAAATCAGCATTTCATTATGTATTAGAGTTGCCAGAAATGATGCACAAGATTTTTGTGTGCAATTCTGTGTGCAATTCTTAGTCTGTCAGAAAATGCAGATTCACACTGTAACTGTGTTTATAAAATTAGTCAAAGTAGCATGTAAAAATGTTGTCACTTGTATTTATTAATCAAAATGAGCTTGCTTTGAAACTTTGACTCATGCAAATTAGTAACAGAAAATTAAGATGGAATTTTCTTTTATTTATCTGTAAACACTTTGATGTGTTTCCCTTGGTGTACAATAAAAAGTGTTGTGATATTTTTGTAATATCACCACTAATGCCTCAACTTTAATTTTAGATGTAAAAGTTTGTCTTGTATACTATCTTGAACATTTCAAAGAGTTCACAAAAAATCTTGATAAAACTTATTGTTCCACATCTGAAAAAAGAAAAATGTACCAATGTAAAATATTTAAAAGTAAAAGCCTGTATTTACTGCCTGCCAAGTTACATTTGAATTGTGTTTTATTTGCAATAACAGTGACATGACATACTGTCAAAATATCCTGGTGTAATTTAATAATTTTAAGAACATTTTAATGATAAAAGGGAAAAATAAAAAGCCAATGGATGTAAAAATTACTATTTTATCAGGTAAACAGGGGAAGCATCCTGCTAGTTTGACCACTTCTCATTTTTGAATTTGTATTCCTTGTGTATAGATGTTTTTTATTCTCATTCCTTTAACAAATTTTATATGAAACACATTTAACAGTTTTAACCAACATCTTTGCATTTTTTTTGTCTTCAATAGGAATAGCAGCTAATCAACACTACAACCTCCGAGTGTGATTATGATTTATACTGACTGACTGCATGACAGCAATGGAGTTTAAAAAATATAAGAGGAGTAATTACAGAACATACTCTACCTTGCAGAATAAGAATAAACACAAATTAACCTATAACAGATTTTAAAAAATCAAGATCAGATTCAATAAGTAAAAATCAGAATATAATTCCCTGAGTCAGTATTTATATCCTGTCTTCTCTTTAGAGCATCTTTATTTAGGAATTCTGGTAAGTTTGCCATGGAGCCTACAGAGAATGTTACTATACCTCACAGTATTTGAACACAGGACTATGACTCTTCTTAAACTGTATTTCCAGAACGGATTACTAATAGCCATTTATGGGAGATACTGATGGATGATAAGTTTCTGGTTGTTTCCTCCTGAAGGAAAAACACAAAATGCCATAACATTTTTCATCAGAGTTAATCATCGTCCAAGGATTCTGAAGAATAAACGTTTCAAATCCTGATAACTGATTATGGAGGAGAAATAATTTTAAAACTGTTGCAAAATACAAACAGGTTGTAGTATGTAAAACACAATTCCCCATGTAGTCATATGCACATACACTGATATTCATTCCCTGAATCTTAAAGTAATTTAAAAGGATAATTAGTGTGTAGTGTCTGAATTGGCTCCTCAGAGGGTTAGTGTCCATCCTGTTTGTCACTGTTTCCAGCCTAATCCTGTCTAATGAGGGTTTATGTTAACATGGCTAAGCACTTGCCGATATGCGCTACCAAGCTATCTAAGCTTAGAGAAGACATGCTGTTCAAATGTCACTGCCGTTGGCTATCATGCTATAAGATACTGATTATTGCTTATTATGTTTCATATTCAAGAAGCTGCCACTTGTGCTTGTTTGTAGACTCTTGTAGTTCTTATGTAGGTAACAAAAAATGTCTGTGTTTTTCCTAGGTGTAAATTTTAATCTCTTTACTTGCATACCTGTTAATAATTCTCTGTGAAGGGCAATACCTTTGATTTCCTGCTTTAAAGTATTTAGAGTCAGCTAAACAGCACTGTGAGAAAAATAAAAACAGAATTTAAACATCAGTTGAATATGTATAAATATTTATATTTTTAAATGTTATGCAAATGCAAATATGTATATACTTCAACATATTTGGAATATGCTAGAGGTTTCCTTTAAGATAAGACAATAATTTCTTCTTTTCTCTTTCCTTTGTCATCCTTGCTTTAGAAGCTACTGGACTCTGTGGAACATTATAAATCACAGTCAGGCCATTTCTCACTGGCTAGTTATGATTATCCTTTGCAGGTAGGAAGACATCCTACTAGAAACTGAAACCAGAGGTCAGCCTTCAGATCTGAGATTTGGTTCAAGTTTGTTTTTTCTTCCTGTCCAGGGAAGGTAGAGACTCTTGTTATAATTGCTTACATTAGCTATTTCTACACTGCTGCTAAAAAGAAGCCTCGGGAGTGCACACAAGCAGCTGACTAGCATGTACTCTCCTATCTATACTACTGCCCATCAGGTTGCCTAAGGCCAGCCTTCAGGCAGCCCATGAGCAGTTTGTTTGGGCATATCTGGAGTAGCACTAAGCTCCTAGACACATCAGGGATAGAAGGTCCTGACCACTGACTCCCCTACAGATGCAACACAAATATATCAGGACAGACCTTGACACAGTTTCAAGTGTGCTGGCAAGACCACTGCACATTCCTTACCTTCTGAAGAGGAGTCCTCTTGACTGTGAACAGCCCTGCCTAAGAACAGTCCCAGATCAGAGATTTCGCCAGTGTGCCAACACTAAAGGCTGAGCTACAGAGTGCAAGGGGCAGCACTATCTGGCACCCTCTTATGCCTCACCATAGCCTGGGCCCCATCTTTGCAGTTTCCCAATTTTTACCTTAAAATCTCAAACCGTCTGGTTTGGTGTGGATGAAGTGGATATTGTTATAATTCACCAAAACAAAAGTGCATATGTTTGTATGTGTGTGCTTAAGCCTATAATCCCAGAATAAATTAGCCTGGATGCTTACATTTTTGATCAGCTAAATAAATGGGAGTATTGCTGATGTATATCGTTGTAGTAGATAGAATACAAAGCTGGAACCAGAGTTCAACTGGGAGTTTTGTGGAAGACCAACATTTCTCTTTCCATTGTCATCTTGCAATAGCTGAGTAAAATGAAGATTTGGCATGGCATCAGCACCCTGGTAAAATTCAGTCAAGGAATGCTGCAAAGTTTTGTAAATCATACTTTTCTATGGATCTGAGTTAAAAAAATAACTGTTATGAAAGATGAAACTGAGAGAATTAAGTAGTGAATTTTTGATATTAAAACATATTGGTAAAAATAACCTCAACTAGCTTGGAAGAAATATTACTATAATTAGAGAATTAGCAAATAACAATAATTTCTATTTCTCCCTTTTAATATTTTTCCTCATACATTTGAAACCCTTAGAACTACATTAAACGTGATGCTGATTTGAGTTTGAGAAAAATCTAGAATTTTTTTTTTTTTTAAATAAGTAATAGTATGTCTAAACAGAATCAAATGTTAACATTCTACAGAATAAATCATAACTATCTCATTTTAAAGCTGGCATCGTTATCATCACACAATAGAAAAATATTTCTCTTTGGTTATTATTAACAACACCGTAACAACAAACTTCCTGTCAGAAGAATTGCCATATTGTATGCAATACACTGGCCATCCCAGCCACGTCTTCTGGGTAAGCTGGTGATGATGCCAGGAAAAGAAAAAACAAATTCAGCTTGACAGTTTATCTAAGGTATCTCTTCCAATCTGAAAAGCAGTGAATTGAGTGAGCTTACACCTACATGTTGCAAATTGTGTTTACAATAACCTCTGTGCACTTGGAATAAATACATCAATCTTTTATGGTTTATTCATAATTTTTCTTTCTTTTAGGAAGAAGGTTCAGCAAAATCACTGGCTGAAAACTTCTAGTACTCACTGTATTTGACTGTATTTGAGTACCAATTAAAATCCTTTGATAATATTAAATGCTGAAGTTGATGTGTAAATTAGAGTTGATTGCCCTCCAACCTGATATGTTTTCAACCCGTTCAGTCATTTCTGATATGATCATCTTCTTCAAGTTTGAAGATGATTTTTAAGAAGCAGCCCCATTCCTCATTTAGCTACTGCCTGGATAAATAGATATTTTATTATTAACTTCTAAAATTTGTTTGTGCCATGAACTTTGATGGAAAAAAATTAATTGGTTATAAATCAGAATCTACTGAGAAAGTTTCCTAATAAAATGCCTCTATATCCTTTACGTATAGTCATTTATAAATTTCAATTTCTCAAGAGATAGTTGTGGTATCCCCTGTTCCCAAGTGTTATAAACACTGTAGGGAGTATGATTTCCTCAGCTGCCAGAGCTCTTCCTTCCTAGAGACCAAAGTAAGAGTCCCACTGAGCTTTCTTGGGCTAGAAGCCATGAAGGTTATTTTCTGCTATAACAGTCCTGCAGTAATTAGTAATTACTGAAAGCTGAATCTGGTCCATTGTTAATTTATTTAAATCACTTAATTTCATTATATCATAGGCAAATTACAGGGACAGTTATAGTTTTGGCCATGCAAAACTGTCCATGGCCAAGATGTATAATGTTTCTCTAATTTGTCTCCAAGGGAATTTAATTAATTGTGAAGTGGACAATATGGCAAATGCTGGAATTTGTATTACTGATTAGCTCAATAAAAAGTTGAAATCCTGCTCCACTCATCCTAACTGAGAGGGACCAAAAGGCTGTTGGAGAACAAAGGTAGAGGCCTTTGTGCAGCTGCTTCTTTTGTCCTACTGGCAATTGGAGTTTTGACTTCTATTACTTGAGGCTATTTATCAGTAAAACCACGCTAGAATGGATCCACTGGTCCAGTTAGCCCACCAAGCATCTAAAATTGAAAAACAGATGATTTCTACCATCTCGCAAGTTCCCGAACTAATTAATTTTCTCACTCCTCTAACCACATAAAGCAATTCTATCAGAGGAAGTGTGAGCAGAAGAAAGAGAATGGAGAAAATGTAGAGATGCCATATTCACAAGAGGCAACTTTGGAATATTATAGATTATATTAAAGTTATGATTTTTCAGTGAAGATCTATCTTTATAGCAAACATTTCACACAATAATTGACAAATTCTGCAGCAATTTAACACTAATCTTGTATCAGTCATTTGAAATATACAACTACATTATTCTAATGTTAATGAGTTTCAAGTGCATAATAAACTAATTGACATCCCTTGACCAATAATAAAGTGAATTTTTTTACAGTTGAAATAAAAGCTTCTAATATTCATACATGTTCACAAATTTCAGAAAATTAATTATGTTTTAGCACCAAGGTCATAAATATTTGTTACAAAACAGATACCACTTTTCGCTGTATTTTCCTAAAGTAAGCTTTTCTTCTTTTCATTGAGTATTCACAGTTTAAACTTGTAAAGGCAAACAGGTTTCCGTATCCAACTAAGCAGAGTGTCTATCTACCAAATCTGAATCTTCTGTTTACATGGATTGTGCTCACAAATGAGTACTGTGACTATCTAAGAGTACAGATGAAGATTCAGTCTTGAACTGAGGACACAACCTGAATATGATACATTTAATAAAATTGAATTTCCCAAGGAATCACAGAATCACAGAATTGTAGGGGTTGGAAGGGACCTCCAGAGATCTTCGAGTCCAACCCTCCTGCCAAAGCAGGTTCCCTACAGCAGGTCACACAGGTAGGCATCCAGGCAGGTCTTGAACATCTCCAGAGAAGGAGACTCCACCACCTCCCTGGGCAGCCTGTTCCAGTGCTCCATCACCCTCACTGTAAAGAAGTTCTTGTGCACATTTGTGTGGAACTTCCTATGCTGCAACTTCCAGCCGTTTCCCCTTGTCCTGTTTCCACTCACCACTGAAAAGAGTCCGGCCTCGCCATTCTGCCCCCCACACCTTAGATATTTATAGACCTGTATCAGGTCCCCTCTCAGTCTTCTTTTCTCGAGGCTGAACAGACCCAGTTCACTCAGCCTTTCTTTATAGGAGAGATGCTCCAGGCCCTTCACCAACTTTGTGGCCCTCCGCTGGACTCTTTCCAAGAGATCCCTGTCTTTTTTGTACTGGGGAGCCCAGAACTGGACGCAGTACTCCAGATGAGGCCTTACCAGGGCAGAGTAGAGGGGGAGGATCATCTCCCTCGACATGCTGGCCACGCTTTTTTTAGAAAGGAAGATGAAGTATAGCAAGTACACATGCGTTCCAGTTATTGCAATGATAGAATTCTCAAAAGTTTACAGTAAGAACAAAAGCCTGGTTTGCTTTAGCAAGGAGGTTTATCCTATATTTGACATAATACGCCAATTATATTGCTACTCCCAATTTCTTTTGGTTACAGCATACAGAATAGGTATCAGAACAAAGCCACAAGAAAAAAAAATAGTAAATAGCATTATCAACTTTAAAGAGATAAAACCTTTTCTTCAAAATTGGATCACAAACTTTTCTTTACTGAGGTTCTCAAGAAATATTACATACATTTCCAATACATGTTAAAAACAACAAGTAAAGAAACTGGATTAGATAAATTAAGATTCCTGAGCAAGAGGACTGATGGCTTTCTAAATATCTGCATTATCTATATTAATCACTACACGCTTGATAATATTGCTTTTGGAGGTAACTGCAAGTTCTATAATAAAGCATTTTTTTATAAAAGACTCAAATTATTCAAATCTGTCAATGCATTTTTCAGTTTCCTTTAAAAAATATTCACAGACTATTTTGGTTCAAGGTGACTGGAGTTGTATTAAAATATAATAATAATACATAAAATATAATTAAAATATTTTTATTTTATTTTGAATCCATCTACGTGATGACTGAGACTGGCATGGACTTTCTGTCTGACAGGAAGAACCACAGAACATCATACAAAGGACATGAAACACACAAGTAAAACAAAAATAATTTTAAGTGCAACTCAAAAATAAATTTCACTCAGCAAAAATTCTCTAGATCATTATCTGCATTTTTTCTGCTAAGTATTTTTCATGGTCAGTTATGTGCCATCTGTAATGTGCCACTCTTTCCCTCACTGAATGCCATATGAAAGGGAAGGTGCTAAGAGGCCAGAGAAATATGGCAAAAGAGGAGTACACATTTTGCACATTATTTTGTTCTGATGTCAAAGCAGTATGCCTTAAAATCCAGTGAAGAAGTCCACTGAATCATTGCTGCTGCAGATCAGAATATTTTATTCACAGTACTTTCAGCAGAAGTCCATACTAATGGGAAGAAATACTCCAGCATCTTGTATTTGTGGCAGTAAATTCTGTGCTCACGGTGAGGTTTTTCAAAGCACAAGGCAGAGTCATACTCCAGTCTCTTATGTGAATGCAGTTTGTTCCTCCAATAAGCATGCTTAAAACCACCATTACGAAGCTCATGGGGGCTGTCACCATAAATGGCAAACAGAAATTCAGGACAAATATCTTAATTTTAAATGCATGTGGTCCTTAAATAAAACAAAACTAATATAATAATTTGTAATTTTCAGCTGTATTAAAGTTATACTGCAGCATTTGAAATGCTTCTTTCAAATGGGAAAGCCTATTTAAATACACATTCATGGGAAGTTATATATACATGGTGTACATTTAAAAAAATTACGTATTCAACATTACATACTTCATACATAATGAAGTCTCAAAATTTTACATTTTATTGAGAGCATACTGGTTTCTATTGTAAGTGTATTTTGGCAAGTTGCTCTGAAAGACCTCACTGTCACATTTAGCATAAATGTAATTTTTCTGTACTTCTTCAACATTGTCTTTAAGCTGTTCTCCATTGGGAAAATTAGTTGGGCAATAGGTCAAATCACTTTCAGCTCCTATTCGATGCAAGTGCACTTAGCTAACTATGACCAATTAAATCATTGTGATTTCTGAGAGAAAAACATTTGCTCTACAGAATCCCCCTTCCAACTAATGAATCGCTATTTACTAATTTCAAGTACAACTTTGAGAAGCCATCAGATTGTAGAATTCTGTTAATTCTGAAAAGAAATGTCAGAGACATTTTTTCATGGAATTACTACAAAAAGCAAGTTTGTCTGACATTTACTTCTGTGATATTCCCACCTCCTGACTGTTTAAAATAAAATTTAAAATCTCAAAACAAATCCCAATCTAAAGTACTTAATCTCAACTGACTCTGTTGAAATCACTGTGGGATGGATTGACAGGCCTTGAAATATGTGTTACAAGAAGATAGTTAAAGATCAGAATCTATTTAAGAGAACAGACTTAATAGGATTAATCTTCATCTGCAAGCATCTGTACATGAAGATATCTGATGTTAGAGGGTTCTTCAGTTAAACAGGGAAAGTTTTTGTCATTCAACTGAAACACAAGGAAGCAAATGCATAAAGTTGTGGGTAACTTCAACAACAAAAACTTTATAGGAAGTGAACAAGTTTTTCCAATACTCTTGTCCCAAGAGGAGGGACAAGATTTCCTAAAAGCTCGTAAGTCCCTTAGCAGAGCTAAGGCAGGTGCAGCAGAGCTCCAAACTGCAACCTCAAAGGCTCAAGTACAGTTTCCACCCACCAGTGGAGTTACCTGACTGTCTCCCCAACTCTTTAGAGAGCTCTCTGGGCACTGTGCCCACAAACAGCCCCACCTGAGTAGAATATGTTTGCAGCCAAGCTCTGACTGGTATCTGGAAAGCATGAGCTGCTCTGCTTGCAGCTCTGTGTAGTGCCAACCTGCATGTAGGCAGAGATTTCATGTGTGCATAGGTACACTTTATGACAGGTCCCACACAAAATGTGACCACACGTGTTCCCTTTAAAAACAAAGTAACAGCTGTATTGTTGCTTACCTCTTACAGATTCCCTAGAGACTGGAGCATTTGAGGCTCAGTCAATATCTTCTGTCTGAAAAGATTAAGAGCCACAGCTCCCCTCTCCTAGGAGACTGCATTAACCACAAGACACACAGCTGGGAAAGGAGGGGGCTGTTGCTGTTGAAACCCTTCATCTGCAGAGGAAATGATGCAATACCCGTGGAAGATGTCAGTAGGAGTGCAAGAGGGAACATGACTTTGTGGCCTAGTGCCTACAGCATTTGTCTGGGAGTGGGCAGACCTACATTCTAGTCCTTACATTGAGAACTGTTTCTGTATGTTTTTTATTAAATAGTTATTAGTTTTGGATACTACAGGGCTGGGTTAATGAGGTTATTGAAATTAAATCTCCCACATTCCAGATAAATATTAATGAGAAAAACAGTGATCTATCATACAAACTCTTTGCTGGGTAAAGAACTGACTAGAGAGCTGGACACAGAGAGTGGTAGTGAACGCAGCTAAATCCAGCTGGTGACTGGTCATTAATGGCGTTCCTCAGGGTCAGTATTTGGGCCTGTTCTGTTTAATATCTTTACTGGATGAGGGCAATGAGTGGACCCTTAGTAAGTCTGCAGACAACACCAAGCTGGGAGAATGTGTCCATCTGCCTGAGGTAGAAAGGCCCTACAGAGGCATCTGGATAGGCTGGATTGATGGGCTGAGGCCAATGGGATGGAGTTCAACTAGACCAAGTGCTGGGTCCTGCACTTTGGCTGCAACAACTCCAGTCAGCACCACAGGCTTGTGGCAAAGTGGCTGGAAGACTGAATAGAAGAAATGGACCTGGGAGTGTTGGTCAGCATTTATCTGAACATAAGCAAGCAGTGTGCCTGGGTAGCCAAGAAAGCCAATGGCATCCTGGCTTGTATCAGAAATAATGTTGCCAGCAGGAGCAGGGAAGTGGTCGTCTCTCTGTACTCAGCTCTGGTGAGGCTGCACCTTGTGTACTGTGCTCAGTTTTGGGCCCCTTACTACAAGAGAGGCATTGAGGCTTTGGACTGTATTTAGAGAAGGGCTACAAAGCTGGTAAGGGATTTGGTGCACAAGCCTTACGAGAAGCACCTGAGGAAATTGGGATAGTTCTGGATCAGTCTGGACAAGAGGAGGCTCAGGGAAGACCTTATTGCTCTCTACAACTACCTGAAGGGAGGTTGTGGTGAGGTGGGAGTCAGCCTTTATTCCCTTCTGAGTAGCAATAGGACTAGAAGGAATGGCCTCAAGTTGTGCTAGGGGAGATTCAGGTTGAACGTTGAGAAAAATTTCTTCATTGAAAGAGTGGCTGGAAATGGAATGGGCTGCCCAGAGAAGTGGCGGGGTCACTGTCACTGCAATTGTCCAGGAAATATTTAGATGTTGTACTGAAGGAAATATTGGTGATAGGTGGACAGTTGGACTGGATGATCTTGGAGGTCTCTTCCAACTGTGATGATTCTATGATTCTATCAAGCAATAGCACCCATGGCAGGCAGTCTTTTGAAAGGAAGCACTGAGTGATTCTTTAAATCAGCAATCCTGATGAGCAGGAGGGAGTCTGGCTCTGGAGACAATGGTGGTGTTCTGGGCGCCAGACCAGACAGTGTGATGCAGTTCTCATCAACAGAACTAAACAAACTACCTTTCTCCCAAAATCAAGGGTAACCGTATCCCAGGTACTGTCTAGGAGCTCTCCTTGACTTCTCTGCCCCCTGGGCACTGTATGGAAGAGTATTTTCTGGGCTGGCCCAACCCAGGTCAGAACATGCTACAAGTCTGATGGGGTGGATGACTGCCTGCCAGGGCTCAGCTGTATGACTTTGCCTGCCAGAGGAATTGGACGGGGAAAATGGTAGCTAAGGGTAATACTTGAGCTGGGAAACCTAATCAAAAGTTCCTATGTGTTATAAATCATCTGTATGATATATTTATTGACATTTTTCTAGATGCACTAGCAAACAAAGTTACTTTTATCTTCAGTGTTTTTCATAAAATAAAAATTTTAGACAAAAATGCTCTTTTGGGGGGGCATTCCAATTAAAAATTTTAAAAACAGCTATTTTACAAAATTAATGAAATTACTCCAGGTGTACAAGTGTACGCACAGTAACCCACAATTCTCAAGTGGCATAATGCATGCAAGTTTTCCATCTCAAACTAGCACCTTTTGCCAGTGTCTCTCAATAGAGGAATCTTTGTGAGTTCTTACTGATCCCTTCTCTTACAATGCAAGGTCTTTAGCTCAGTAAAGAAAAGATGGAATTAACTGTCTAAGCTTACTTTAAAAATATGTGCTGAGATTATGATAAATAAAGAAGCAGTAGTCAAGAAGAATTTAAAATTATTCACAGCACTAAGGGGACAATTTTCCTTTTAACACAGAATACATATTGTGAATTTCATGACTGCAGCCTACTGAGGGAAACTTAGACAGCAATTATTTTATTTTCGTCTACAAAGTGGAGAATTATGAGGCAGCAGTTAACTGACAAACTACCTGTGAAAATCATGGCTGGAACAGCTGACATGAAATTAATTATTCTTAGTAATGCCTCAGAAAGCTAGCACACTACATACATACTTATGAACAAACTTCCTGTGGAAAAGAAGTCTTGTAATTCATTCTTAGAATGGCCTGAAATGTCTACATTTCAGACTGTTTCTTTGGTGTTTTAGAATTTACTGTCAAGTTAATTAACTAACTACTGAGCAAAATAGAGACTAGGTATTTGACTGGTGTCTCTTAGAAGCTGCTGAACAGATGCACTGAAACAAGCAAGCAAAAAAACTGGTAGGCATGCTAGTCAAAGAGCACTAGACTTTAAAGAAAGTACCTGAAGAGCTATCCCAGGAAAAAGAAAACAACAGCAAACCAAATTTATTATTTTTATGCATTGTGACACAACGTATAGTTACTTATTTACAAACCATTTTTTCTTCATGGGACTCTTTTCTTATTCAAATTGATTATTAATTATTTTTTTCTCTCATTTTTCCATAGCTTCACAAAATTTTAATGTAATTCACTTTTGAGAAAAGGTTTTGTTTTAACTACTTAATTCCTGAAGATCACTCAGATCAAAAGTATTATCCTGGAGAATTCCAGGAATTTAAAAGAACTTTTCCTTAAATATTTTCTTGAAACAACGCAATAGAAATGATAAGTGTTATTATTGCGTTTTTTTTGTGTGTGGTTTTTATTTAGTCAATACTTTCACTACTCCTCTGTTATTAATAAGAAATCTTCAGCACTTTACAGCCATTTACCAAAACCTTTCAAATTCAGTATATCCCTAAGGCTGTCCAGCACTCTGTTTTATAAAGTTGGTATATCTGTTTTTTAAATTCCTGGTATGTAAAGGCCAGCTGTCCCACTTTTCTACTGAGATTATCTTTGCATTTTAAACTCTTACTCATATTTCATTGTTCATTATAATAAATTGAACCAATATAATAAAATCTGTAACAGGTTATAGATTTTAAGTGTTTCTTCTCAAGCCAATGTCTGAGTTCAGACTGTAACATATTAATAGGTGTAAAAAGTGTAATAAATAAAACATATGAAAAGTAATTCACTCTCTTCCTGAATTTTTCATTTCTGAACTCTTATGGCATTGCCAGGACATAATAGCAATGAGCTCCTTCAGGGAGGAGTAGCTGGCAGAATCCTTGTCAGTGACTGTATATTAGCCCTGGAAGTCAAAAGAATATGGTGGGAAGATTCTACAGGCTGAGCCAGCACATGGAAATCAAAGAGTGAGGAAAGATGAGCAGAAATCAGGTTATTACTCTTCTAGTAGCATTTTCATTCTTTGAAGTGACTCAAAGGTGTAGATGGGACCAAAAGGGTTTTCCCAGCTGGAGACTAGACAGCCTTCCTGACAGCCAGCAGGAGCTTCCCTGCCCAATTAGGATTTTCTGGACAGACTCTCCACATTTGCTATGCTCTAATATCTGTTGGGGCAATTGAATTCCAGCTTGAGCTGGTTCACCGGCACTATTATTTGTCAGCACTTTGTTCTGATCTCTTTCCTAAGCTCATCAGTCTTCTATCACCCTGCTGCATACCTGCCCAACAGCAAATATAGTTTTGGTAATGCATGCCTTGCTACTTTGTCAACATTCAAGCATCATGATACAAAGTAATCCTCTCTCTAGTAATATGGCCTAGCAAGCAACATCACTAATGGACATTCTGTCTACTTTTGAAGTTAAGGTTAACAAAGAATTTAGCGGTATGAAAAGAAGTGCTGATCCTGCTGACAAATAAGATCAACCCAAGCTAGTAGCAGAGAGCCCAGAACACATACATAGAAGAGGTGAAGGTGTTTCTACCTCCTTCATCTCTGCTTTACATGCACTTAATGATTCTTTGTAAGACGTAAGACTTAACATCTTGTAATAGGAATCTAAACATGGGTATTAGATGTGTCCCTTGAGTAAAACTAAACTTTTTTTTTATGACAGATTTATCTGGCAAGAGCTTCTTTATTAACTCTAGCTAACATTTGTCCATTCTGAGTACATATAAAGTGATGAACCAGCATAATATAGGGATACTAGCAAAGGTAAAAACACAGGGAGGCAGGAAAGATCATGATAAGAAACAGTTTCTAAAGCATGATCGATGGAATGCATAAGATTCTTCAGCTTAGAAAGATAAATCTACACCGATCAAAGACTGAGAAATTACTAGGAAGGACTCTCTCTCGATGCAGAACCCACAGCAAATCTAATAAAAAATATCTCACAACCAGTGAAAGGTACACAAGCTGCTTTGCCTACTCATCATATTTAAACCGTTAAGCATCTCACTCAGATAACTTTGAAGTTCAAACAAGTTCAAAGACACAGATTCATGAATGAGAGATTCTCTGTGGCAATCAAGCTTGGGAGTCTGGATGAAACTTCAGATTCAGAAAGTCCCACCCCTTCAGATTACTGAATCAGAGAGAGGAGAGCAAGAGAAGGAATTCTCTATAACGCCTGTTTCTTTTCCTCCCTGTTGTTTGTTTATGTTACTGAAAGAGTGCTCTACTATCCAGACTTGCAGAACTATCATTCTCATGTTCTTACACTCCTAAAAAATTTTTCACCAGCTGTGAGTTTCTCTGTGCCTAGGGGTGAGTAAAAGCTCCCCTCAGCTGTCTGAATGCAGACTCTGTTCTGAGATCCAGAAATATCTTCTAGTCCCATTTAAATATTTTAATCTAAAACACTGCATGAAACAATTTACTGGGAATGTCCAGGCATAGATTCAAACATAATGACATATTATAGATGAGGAGGTCATTAGCAAGATAGATTCTAGCTCTAGTAACAACAATCCAGGAATTTTTGTGAGCTGTAACAGCTTGGAGACAACTATGATCTTTTCAGTCTAAAGTTGAAGAACTATATGGTCCACAGTAGAGCTACAGGAAGAGAGAAGAGATACAGAACAGTAATAAAGCAGCCAGAAAACAAAGTAATTAGACCTGCTTCTGATTCTAGCAAGGTTTCACACATAAGTAAACCTTTCCTGTGATCATCTGAGTAACTTGATCTAAACTGCCTTTGCCTTGGAGCAGGAATTTTGACCTCCAGAGGTCCCTGCAAATTTCACACCTCAATTCTATGATTCTTTCCTAAGAATCAGTATGTCTGGACTCTAAAGCAATCTAACCTGATACCTTCACAGTGACAGATATGTAAAACATTGTTACTGTTTTGTTGTTGTTGTTGCACTAATCCTTTATTTCTTTGTAGTTTTAGACCAGCCCCATTCCTTTAGCTGCATAGACACTATAAAATAAATCTCCAAAACTATTGACCATTTTTCTGTACCTGGAAGAAGGAAGTGATATCAACCATCAATCTCCTGAAAAGTGTTCATGGTCAAAAAGAGAAATATATCCTAGGAGTTTTGTCCTTCAAATACAGCAAAAATTTCCTGTAGAAAACATTCAGATAGGAGATGAGAGGTCAGCACTTCAGATATCTGAGTCTCTCTGTGTTACTTGGAGAATTATCCCACCTGTGCTTAATCTGAAAAGAGATGCTTAGAAACTATATTACCGCATGAGCAGAACACTAACCTTGCTTAGTTTCTTGAAATGTGTTATTGGTAGAGACAGATGAAGGATTTCACTACCTGTATATGAGGGCAGGAAATTAGAGGAAGAAAAGAGAACAGGAAAGCAGAAATATGAATGAGATAAAAAAATAAAAAATAAATAAATAAATAAATAAAAGATATAATTATTGTGCTACGTGCAAGAACATGTTTGTTTGTTTGTTTTTTCAAACAAAAATTAAAAAATAATTTTTTGTTCAGTAAACAGAAGTTCTAACAAAGAAAGTCACATAAATGACTCCCTTTATGATAGCAGATGTTTTGATTTTATGACCTATCTACCAACAAATCAGTTTATAAATAACCCACTACCTTGCTTTGTAGCCAGTCAGGGAGACTACAAACCAAACGGTAAGAGGAGTGCTTTGCCTGCCATTCTCAGGAGAGGAAGATGGTTACCTTAGTACTGTAACAACAATTTGAGTGTACCCTCTAATCCTTATCAAGCCCGATAGTTCATATTGCTTCATAAAAGGACATTCCATTGTGACCCAGAGACCTACAATGATAAAGAGTTTGTCTGACTTCTGTGTCAAGCCATTGATTTTTATTATGCCTTTCACCACTAGATTAAAGAGCTCATTTGTACCCGCTCCTTGCTTCTCTTCATGAATGATACATTGTAATCAAGTCACCTCTCAACCTCCTCTTTCATTAGCCGCTATATTGTTTTTGCAACTCTCTTCTGAACCTTTTCCAATTTTGATACTCTTCTAGAAAATTACTGTTTTGGTACCATATGTAGGATTTTAACAGGGGTTTTGAGCAGTACTGGATGCAAACATTTCTCCATGCTATTTGCTCATTCCCTATTCAAAAAGCTTACAACAGCATTAACCCCTTCTATCCCAGTAATACATAAATGCTCACGTTGAGTGACTTCCACACTATAAGCAATACATGTAGTTCAGAGCTGTTAGAAGGAGCTAAACAATAAACTGCTATGTATGCTATATTGAACTTCCTAAATAAACTTAGTGAACTTATTATTGCTTTTGATTAATTCTTGATTATTTACTATGTTCATTTTTGGTCCTCTTGCTACAAGAATCATAGAATCATAGGATGGTTTGGGTTGGAAAGGGACCTTTAAGATAGTCCAGTTCCAATCCTCCTGCTATAGGCAGGGACATCTCTCACTAGACCAGGCTGCTCAAAGCCCCATCCAGCCTGGCCTTGAATACTTCCAGTGAGGGGACATCCACAGACACGCTGGGCTATCTGTTCCAGTTTCTCCCCACCCACACACCAAATAATTTATTCTTAACATTTAGTATAAATCTACCTTCTTTCAGTTTAAAACCATTTCCCCTTTGTCCTGTTGGACTTGCCTTTATAAAAAGTCCCTCCCCAGCTTTCCTGGAGGCCCCTTGAAGTACTGGAAGGCTGCTATAAGGTCTTCCCCAGAGCCTTCTGTTCTCTGAAAAACTGAAAAACCCCACTTCTCTCAGCCTGTCCTCCCTGTAGAGGAGGTGCTCCAGCCCTCTGATCATTTCTGTGGCCATCCTCTGAATCTTCTCCAACAGCTCGATGTTCTTCTTGTGTTGAGGGCTCCAGAACTGATGCAGAACTCCCGGTGGGGTCTCACAAGAGTGGAGTAGAGGGGAAGAATCACCTCCCTCCACTTGCTAGTCATGTTTCTCTTTATGCAACTCAGGATACAATTGGCCTTCTGGGCTGCTAGTGTACATTGCCAACTGATGTTGAGTCTTTCATCAACCAACACCACCAAATCCTTCCCCTCAGGGCTGCTTTTCAGGCTATTCTTCACCCAACCTGTCCTTGGGATTGCCCCATTCCAAGTGCAGGAACTTGCATATCTTTGTTGAACTTCATAATATTGGCATGAGCCCACTTCTCAAGCCTGCCCAGGTTCCTCTGGATATTATCCATAGATATTGAGGCCCTGGAGCATGTCCAGAGAAGGACAACAAAGCTGTGAAGAATCTGGAACATAAGTCTTTTGGGGAGTGGCTGAGGAAAATTAAATGGTTTAGTCTGGAGAAGAGGAAGTTCAGGGGAGACCTTACTGCTCTCTACAATGATCTGAAAGGAAACTGCAATGAGGTGAGTGTTGGTCTATTCTCCCAGATAACAGCGACAAGATGAGAGGTCATGTCCTTATGTTGTACTAGGGGAGGTTCAGGTTGGATATTAGGAAAAATTTCTTCCTTGAAAGTGCAGTCAGGCACTGACACAGGATGCCCAGGGAGGAAGTGGAGTCACCATCCCTGAAGGTGTTCAAGATACCTGTGGATACTGCATTGGGGAAAAGGCTGTGGGCGTGATGGAGATGGGTGGTGATGAGATGACAGCTGAACTAGAAATGTCTTTTCCAACCTTCATGATTCTATGAGTCAGATAACTTCATTATACAGAATTGCACTGTGGTGTCTGTTAGAAGCACCACATGCAGTAATAAAACAAAATGGCAATAGAATACAATCTTTGCTGTTCAGCTACTCTTTAAATGAAGTGAGGAGCTGAATAAACATAAATATAAGGGATCTTCTGTGGCACTCAAAACAGTATTGGTTGTATCTGAGAGTCAGTAATTAAAGCAAATCGTCAGTTTACTCTGATCTAGGCTGATCAGACCAGAACTGATTTCAGAAAGAGATAGGACAGTCTCTTTCTGCAAACAGAAGTTCTCATAGTTCTTTATTGAATTTCTGAGCAAAAGAAATGATTGCAAAGAAGATTCTTCAATTGTACAAATAAAAATTATAAACATATAAAGAAAATAAATTTATAAAATTTTGTTTTACTTAGAAGCCACACAACTATTGCTAGTTGTCAACGGTTTATGGGCTGGTCCAGCCCAGTTCCGTGACCAGCAGGGCGGAGGAATCTGCGGATCCGCGCCTCTGGGAAAGGGGTAGCAGGGGACCCCAAAATACTTGAAAACAACAGCACTGATCTGAGGTGGAACAAATGATTTTACTAAATATAGTATTAGTAAAATACAATGAGAGAGAGAGAGAGAGAGTCTGTTTGAATTGTATAGACCTCACCACAATGCTGGGGTGAGAAGTGCAGTCCAGTTGAGTGACTGAAGTACAGACGGCGAAGTGCCGTCTATGACACTACATGACTACTATGACATGACTATGTCACTACAACCATGACACTAGTTTAAGTGTAACATTCAAGCTAAAAAACAAAAACAAAAACAAAAACAAAAACAAAAAAAAAAAACCCAAGATTTATAGAGTGAATTGAATGTTTTTTGTTTTTAATTTGTCTTTTTTCCCCTTCACATAATCCAGCTACTGTATGTAACATCATGTCATGGATCAGGATGTGATTATCAAGCTTCACAGTGTATGCACACCAGGATATATTTGTTAGCTATCTAAAAGCAACTACTGTTGCATTTAGTGTGTTTCTATTATTATTCTGTAGTGCGTTTCTATTGATAATAATTTTGTGGTTAAGTAGTAGTAGGCACAGTAGATAGACTATTTCATATTATTGCACTTTTTAAAAAATTTCCCAGCCTAATATTTGACAGTATTTTGTGTTTCTTTTTTCCTTATTTGTTTGTTTTCTTGTTTTCTGATGCTTTGTGGTATTCATGTGCTTAATGTTTCACACTTAAATAATCTATCAAGTTTTCATGAATGCCTTTGATTGACATCATGTCTAATTTAGAGATACAGAATCAGATGAGCAAGACTTAAAGGAAGTATTTTTAATGTTAAGTGTCTGTAATTATATGTTTCAGTCATTCTTTTGTACTCATGTATGTGATCTGCCTTTCTTCAAATCTGACTTACCCATATCAGCAATGAGGTCAGAGGGACTTGAGAATACCCAGAACTCCAGAATAGATAAGTAATAAATTTTTATGTCCAAGTTTCAACACTTGTTTTTACATTTTTTTGCCAAATATCATTCCTCAGGGAAGGAAGAATCAGTGGGTTAGGACCCATAAATTACCCACTTTGTGCCTCTTGCTTTGAGTATCAGCTTCATAAATACTTGACTGTTTATCCTGATATTCATGTCTGAGTGCCATGGCATTTGTGTTGTGCTCATTTTTTTTTTTTTTTTTTTTTTTTTTTGCTATTGTTGTTTCTTCCTCTTATTTTAGTAATTTGAATTGTTAGCATGGATTTTTGGGCCAAGGAAGGGTATTTTCCTTACAGCTGAAGAAATACTCATTCTAATTTAAAGGGAAGAAGCTTAGCATTGAGTCAGTGCATTCAGAACTCCTGTTGTCATGCTGTCCAAATGTAGGACTAAAAGGAACAAAATGTTTGGTGTTGGTTTCATTAACAAGAAACTGTCAGATCAAATGAGAAGTTTCCAGCAGCAAGCTGAACTGCTGTTCAACCCCCAGTCAAATTAAGTTTGTCCAAGTATCATTATTTTTAAATTATGTTAATGTCTATATGCTTTCAACCTGGTCTGAAAAAGAGAAAGCCAGCAACCTAGAGTTAAAATTGTGTTAATCTGCCACAGCAAACAATAATGGAAATTCCACTCCCAGAGAGGTGTTCAGTACCCTGGTACTCCTAGATATTCTTCTCCTGGCTATGGAGGTGGGATCAGCCCTGGCTTCTCTAAGCTCTTCCTTGATGGCCACTGCTCCTGGCCACCAGCCCACACAGAAATTCCAGCTTGTAGGACATCCTGACAGGCATTTCTATCTGCTGTACTTTGAGATAGATCACTCAAAGTGTTTACAAATTCATTCTTAAATAAGAACAATAGGCAAGTGGGATATGAAATACTGTTTCTACTTGAAATGATTTGCTTTTATACTGGCTTACGGTAGAAAAGGAAAATCATCTGTCTTTGGTACTGTACCAACCTAAGGAGACCTATAAGAAGAATGCTAGGTTATTGATTAGGAATTAATGGAGTGGTTTTCTAAGGTGGTTCACAGGTCATTAATATGAAACTTACATTTTTATTATATCTCATAATTTTCTATAAATGTGTCATATAGCTCAATACATTGTATTTGCAAGTGCAAAAGTACAGTATAGTTCCAAAGTTAAGTTGGATTATTGGATTATGCAGATTTGCTAATATTTCAGTTTTGGAATACTAATTCTCTGACAAACAGCATTTTATTGTACCCTGTATATAATAACTGCAATACACCCACCTATTTTTTTTAATATGAATTTGTTTAAAATCAATAAATCTATGGATATTTGTAAGAAAAATCATCTTTGGTCTCTAGGCGTAACAGTCTAATAATGTTACCTATGAACTAGAAACAAAAGAAAAGGTATAGGACAATGGCTAAAATATAATCTCTAAGTATCTATATTTGCGTACACACTTATGTAGGTACACATAATATATATAAATATTTATTGTATATATGCATATTACATATTCATATTTATTATATATTATTTGCACTGTATATTATTACTCACCAGCAATTGCTGAGCACCTGAACCTGCATAAGTCAAGATGCTAAGCATTCTGTGATGGGTTACACAGAGCGTAACGTTACACACAAATATTGCAGTGTATGGGGAGGGTCCTTTTTTAATCCTACAAAGAATGCTGTCTTCAGTCAAAACCTTTAATCCTCATATCCTATAGTGTTTATGGCAAGAAGTGAGGTCTATTAAGAGAGGCATTTCAGTTCCCCCTCAGGCCAAAAGAAAAACATGTTATTTCTAATGCCAGCACTGTGACCTCATATGCTAGGAAAGTAGTGACATTTTGATACAGTCAGGGGCAGCTCTGAATTACGTGGTGCTGCTATTCATATAATCTGAAGCTTAAGTACTTAGTGGAGCCTTCTCTATATATCTATACCTTTGTTTCTTTGCCAGACAAGTTGCTGTCTGCAGTGAATGCAGCAACACTGATATAGGATTTCAGCTAGCCTGTGTTTTGGGTGTTACCCCACGTACTGCGTGCCACTAGTGGCCAAATTGCGTCATTTGAGCAATTCAAATATTACCAGTTCCCTTGTTGGAAATGCATCACATACTGGTTCAAGAACTTAATCAACAGCTGTGAGGGGATCAATCCATAAGTAGCTGGTAAGTATGACACTGCCTTATCCCCTTGAAACCCAGATAAACACTTGGCCTGTCCCCAGCTTCAAGTAGAAAGGCTCTGTGGAAAAATATTCCAATGCCTTGTTTGTGACTCTGCTTTCTTCATCTCTTCTTAATATGTCTTGTAGTTTTGTATTACTGCCAGTAAGCTTTTGGTGTGCAAGTTCTGAGGACCAAAATGTTGCTGGAGAAATCTGCATGTTTTTTTCCTTTTTATCCATAATGATGTAAAAAAAAAGTATATGATCTTGTGCATCTTATATTTTGCAGTGAGATTTCTACAGTTTATTCTTAATCACACTTTGCAAGCTTAGCAAATAAGATTGGTATTTAGGAAAACACGTAACTGAAGGAGCTGAATATATAAAACTGGCTGAATAATAAAGCTACAATGAAAGAAGCTCAATACAAGGTCTACTGAACTTCAATAAGAACCTTGCAATGAGCCAAGGAGAACTTGCAGCCCTGAGCCATGCAGTGACAGGCAAGTTAATCAGACTGAGACCATCAGTAGAGTAATTATTCTGATAATTATGGTAGCATTTGGCCAGATATCATGTACATTCTGTTATATAAATGTCTGCTTTGGTGGATGGACTGCAGCCTGGACTTTTTCAAACATCTCTTGAAAGGTTATTTTCCATGTTCTCTAGGACAGATGAACTAATTACAGTGGCTGTAGTGCCTATGATTATGCTGCCATTTCAATTTTCTAGCCATCAGTTATCCTGTGCTCCTATAAAACTTGTGCAAACACTGCAGGATAGAAATCCAAGCTGTGGAATGTTGAGCAGATTTTAAGTCTCGACCAAAGAACACCCCACCTAACCATCAAATTATCAAGCATGTGTTCAGCAGCCACTCGATATTACGGACATCTGGATAACGGTCAAGATGTGGATGGGAAAATAATCATCTGAAATATGCACCTTGAACTCATTATTGTTTATAAATATCTAAAATGTGGAAGTCAAGTCTACTGGGCCAGTCTCTTTTCAGTGGCATGCAGCAACAGAACAAGGGGCAATGGGCGGAAACTGTAACACAGGAAGTTTCATGAAAACACATGGAAGAACATCTTTACTATCAGAATGATGGAGCACTGGAAAAGGCTGCTCAAGAGTTGTGGAGAGTTCTTTTCTGGAGATATTCAAGATTCATCTGGACACACTTCTATGCGACATATTGTAGGAAACCTGCTTTATCAGGAGGTTGGTCTAGATGATCTCCAAGGGTCCCTTCCAAGCCATACAATTCTGTGGTTCTGTGATCATATAAGCACAAAAAAAAAAGCTTTTATTGGTGTAAACGGTGTAAAAATGTAAAAATTCTATCACCATCCGTTTGGAATTTCACTCCTTGGATAGGTTTGCTTACCACCTGCTATGAATGACTGCACCACTGAACAGAAGAATACTCCATGTTCCAGAATTCTTTTTAAAAATTTTTGTGAAAACATGCATAATTTTTCACTTTCACCTGGAGTGATAATGAGTTTTAGTGAATAACAGCTAAAAAAAATTGTTAAAAATTTCAGATGTGCTGTGTAGACTATTTAGTGAAAGAAACCATGAAGCCATTAGTACTAATGAAATAAAAGGAGTGTGAGAACTTGCCGCATTACACTAACTTGAAAGATGAAAGACAAAGCATATGCAAAATTCACTCATTCTCTGCTTAGCAATGAGTTTTCCCATTGGCTGAAATGTAGCTTAGAAAAAAATCTTGAAGTTGGACACATGCAAGCCAATTCTCCTACAGTCCTTTGACATTTTTGATGAGTATATGCAATATTTGGATGTCTGAGCAGCAAAATTATTTGAAAAAAGACACACTCCATGGTACATCAGTACCTAAACTAATAGTGAGATCAAAACATGGTTGCAAATGGAGAATCCATCTAATTTCAGGTATTTAAGTAAGAACGAGACAAAAAGATATTGTGACCTCAGAGGAAAATTGTGAATTAGATGAAAAGATGAAAAGATGAAAAGGGATAGAAATTGAAGGACTATGATGGTTACAGTAGGACTCAATAAGACTTTCCCATGTGAACAGGAGCAAATGGTATATGTCTGTCACAAACTTATGGCACTTCCAAAATGTTAATACTCTACACTCCGATCTCATCAGGTTATCCTACGGGATGTGTCATATGAATACGAGTATTTCAATGTGCCAAAAGTAAGCTTGGTGTGAACTAATTCCCTCACCTACATCTCCATGAAGCATTACAAAGAAGCACTTACAGAATCGGTATGTGAACTGTTTTGATGAAGTATTTAAGATAATATTACAAAGCAGTTGGAAGCATGCTCTGTCCTGAGGGTATCAGATCTTACGTGGCAGTGCTCACATAATTATCCTAAGATGGATTGCCATGTTACTCCCTGGGCCTCTGTCTGGAATAAATCCCACAACCAGCTAGAGGAAGAAAAATGTGACTTGCAGGACTAGCATTAGTCTTATTACATCCCAGGACTCTAAAGAGAGACAAAATGTTTTCAATCAGTGATTTTTTTTTTTAAGTGGCACTCAGTTCTAGTTTCTTCAGGCAATTCTAGTGGTTTCCTTCCCTCCTTCCCCCCAAAAATAAAATAAAATAAAATAAAATAAAATAAAATAAAATAAAATAAAATAAAATAAAA
>NW_024962263.1:30395944-30482333 GCF_019238085.1 Lagopus leucura
AATAAAATAAAATAAAATAAAATAAAATAAAATAAAATAAAATAAAAAATCAGCTGGGGTATTACTTTTGAGCTGAGCCAACCCTTTGAACTATGTCTTATGTTTTAGTAATGTTCCTTAAATTCACTAGCTAGTCTTAAATGAATGACATCACATATCTATAATTATTCAATATTTTCTTCACTGAGGTATTTCTGCATTCCTTATGAGGCTGGATTTGCAGTATACGCATCCCACCCCACAAATAGATGTTGCCAAGTTATTGACGAAGATGTGTCATGCTGACAAAAATGTGTTACCACGTTTCTGTACCAGTTTTGCTAAAAAGACAAATATCGGCAGGAGTTCTTTGAGAACAAAATAGCATCTGACATGCTTAAGAGATGTGAAGCCTTTGCAAGTTGCACCTGAAAATCTGCTAATATGAATTATGTTCCTACACAGCTATAGAATTCAAAGTAAAAAGCACCATTACTCTAAATCTATAGAAATGGGATTTGTAGGCCCACTCTCAGGTTGTTACTTGAGTTTTCTCTTCAACACTTCTAAATTGTCAGAACCTGGATATAAACTAGTGGCTATTCCAATAAAAGAGTCTAAAGACTACATAGGAATGAAAACAGATGTATTTCTTCTTAGTAAATAGATAGAGTGCAGGCTACTGAAGCAGTTTAAGGTTGTCACTGCTGATGATAATCAGCATCTGAACATTCAAAGAATGAAAGAGACACTTAATTCCCAAGGTATGTCAAGCACTTTTGACAGTTCCAGTGGAGCTGTGTATGTTGTAAAGAACAGCCTCGAATGCTAGTAAGTATCTCTGGGTCTTTTGATTCAACTACGAATAAAAATCTATGACAAAGAAGTCCAAAACATTATTTTCACTTATTTGATTTTATAACTTCCTCCTTTTTTTAAACTCCTTGCCTCCTGTTATTCCTGAAGTTCTCAGGAAGATTTCTAATGGCTTCACCTTCAGTTCTGCTTTTGAAACACTAAGAAACAGAATATCAGTGTTATGCAGATTTTTTTTTCCTGTTCTTTTATTGTAACTTTAAAGTAAGGTGACTGAAGTCTGATTTTTGCTGAGCTTCTTTAAAATAGTGGCACTACCTATGGGGCATTTTTGAGATAAAAATACGATACTAAACATATTTCTACACATATACAATACTGCCAAAAAATGGAATCTTTCCAAAAAATGAAGCTTTAAAATCACTTTAACTCTTTCCTCGTCTTTCTATCCTCAGCAAAAATTGTGTCCCAACTACATGCAGAATTCTAGCCACCTAAACACCTTTCAAACATACATTTTTGCATCAAAATTACCAGTGAAACTGACTAGGAAAGTGTTTATTTCTCTGTTACAGTGTAGTACTGATTTCTACCAATTCAGAAACTATGAGAAGACTATCTTTTCTATATGTTTATTTGTTCCTGCAACCCTTTTCTAAGAAGAGTGAATCTGATTCCCAGCTCTACCGTGCAGTTTCTAACTGTGGCTTAGCTGGTGGATTGGACTCCTCTGATGAGGTGTAGACCAGGAAAGCTTTGCAATGTCATTGATCCACTTGGCAGAGCTGCTACATTTTTTCTGAACCAAGCAATACCACAGACATATATTAATTCAATTCTTTTTTAGGTGGTACTAATTGGTCCATAAGGAATGCAACACAGATCTGTCTCTATGGCCTCCAGATCCCAGGCTGGTTCAGCTCATTCAGAGTACCACATCGAAATGAATCATGCTGTGTAGCTTCCTGCTTCAGCTAGATCTTCTTTCACTGGGGTGCGTAAGACCTGAAGGCTAGGCATAGACTTTGCAGATGTCAGATGTAAAATCAAATCATCCCACAATCTACTGCCAGATTGCTGCGTGTTGTGGAAAACACCATTGATAAAACTAGGCCATTATATTATTCTTGCAAGTTTTCCAAGCAGAATAAGTACTTCAGTACTTGTGTGATTCTGTAAACACAGTGTAGACATAGCAGCCAAAGAGCAAATTTAGTGAACAGTATCTACTTCATTCATTCTGACAGTTAGCAGACAAAGTCTTAAAATGTCTAAACATATCTGAATGAATCCCTTCTTTTGACAGTTAATCAATTGTTTTTTTTCATATGTAAATTATCACAAGCCATATTCTGGCCTATATATGCATAACAACCAAAGGGTCATTGATAGTAATGATGTAATATTTAATGAATAAATTCTCTTTCCTCAGGTTTTCACTTGATACATTTTCCAAGACATCTCTCTTCTGCTCTTTCTACTTAACCACTGGGTTTAATATTTCTTAGAAAAGAAGTGACTATGTGCTCTTTACACATCTTCTAATGCACAAACTATTCTTAGCCCCAGGAAGATCTTATATTTCTCTTTCTTTGAACCATTGCAAACATGGTGAAAACATATGTTTGGAGTTTTTCCATCATTACTGACATGCCCTTGAACTTTTCTGGCTATTTGGACAGGAGAGAAAATAATATTTACTTTTAAAAATGAAGTATAGAGGGAATCAATACAGAGAAAATATCAACTACAAAATCATAAATATTCTAAAAATAATGTGACAAAACAATTCAGAAAATATTTTTATCAAATAAAGATAGGGATGTATAAAACTAAGTAGAAAAAATTAAAACCTGTTATACAAAAACTGAGTATTAAGTGACTTTTAATTTTAAAAAATTGTGCATAAATATTCGATATGTCATTTTTTTTACACTGATGTTGTATCTGCCTGTGGTAGGATACCTGCGTCTCACAAAAGTTGTGATGGACTACTCAGTCATCTTAAACTCTTCTCCCTTCAGAAGTAAATCTTGTTCTTGAAACTGTGTCTTCCATATTGGAAATGGCATGTTTTGGATGCATAAAGAAAAGTAGTCAAGTAATCTGACTAACAGGGAGCTGTGAAGTGCAGAATGGATGCAAACTTTTTAACTAAAAGCACAAAGCAAAAAATAGTTTGATTCCACAGTGTTCTAATATTTTCTGTTAATCAAAACTATGTGAACTGTGTAGTTCAATACTTCGTAAGTAAACCTAGGCATACATTTTCATTCTGTATTTTTCATGTTTTAGCTTTTCACTCCAATTTAAGATGAATGATTGAATTCTATGAGAGATATCCTAAAATTTTGACTTTTTTTGGCTTCATTACTGACAAAAAATAAACTTTTTTTTATGTCTATATGAAAAATATATCTGTTCACTCAACATATTCATTAACCATGTAATTATTTAAATAAATGCTTATTTTATAAAATCAGAAAAAAATCCAAAATTGGTTTAAATTTGGTGTCTTCCCCTCCAGCTGCATCAAAAAATTTGCCAAGCACTGAATGTGTCTTAAGGAGGCTGGCTTTAGCTGAAATTACATGCATAAACCTGAGGCAGGATATAGTTGAACTTACATCTTATGGGGAATATTTTGATAAATACACTAGATAATTGATAAATGCAAAACAAGGTAAAGTAGAAAGTGTAACAAAAGAAATTGTAAAAAATTAGAAAGCTTCTTCATACAGCATATGGTTTCTTGCCATGTGTAGCCTTGGAAGTTATTTTACAGAAACTAAAAAATAGCAATGTTCAACAGCACACTTGTTTTAGAATGTTATTCCTTTCTCAGTCATGTTTTTGAACTGATCAAAAAACTAGGGTCAGTAGTCATGATAATATATGTCTGCTTTTTTATATCATGAGTGTTACATGAGCCACATTTTGGCACAAAATAATAGAGCAGTATGTTTAGCAGCAATTAATAGTTACACCCTTGTCTATTTGCAAAAGAACTTGTTATACTTTTAGTTCACATTAAGGTATTCCTTATATCAATGGTGTGACCTTTGCCAAGAAAAAAAAATGCTGAGTCCTATACAACTATTAACTGATGAGAAAGTAGAATCTTTCGTTCTGCCAATTACTGACAGTAATTGCCATGTAATGAAGTTAATGTTTTGTAGAATTTACAACCTGATATTAATGGTGTTTCTTTTCCACCCTCTCTTATCCCACTTAATTTTCACTCAGCTTTTTCACAACAAAAGAAACAGGACAATGCGTGAAGGCTCATTAATTCTATTTAGTTTTGATTTCTCCCCCTTTTTTCTCCCCACCTCCTGGAGGTGAAACAAGAACCATGCCGTTAGGCCTTTCCGTAAACTCTAGTTCACATAAGGGTGAAAGTTACAGCTTCCACATAGCAGCTTGTGTTGTATAAAAGCTTCCCTTTCAATTTCAGCTTAGGACATTTAATGGCCATGCCGTTTTATTGCCTTCTTGATCACCAGTTACACCAGAAAGAACAATGGGCCCAACGTTTAAATGAAGGCCACAAATTTGCCTTCATTTGCCAATGTGTTCCATAGCAACACTTTCTTTGGAAGCTGGGACTGCCTAATTACAAGGATGAAGATGGATCAGGGTTTAAGAAAGGCTCTCAACCTCAACACAATATGCTAACCTAACTGTACTCTCTGTAGGCCTACTGTATTTTCCTGACCCCAACCTGCCCTCCTAACACTCTGCCTGACCTCCTGCTTCTGAAAGGAAACCCTGCCTGCCCTCGCTATCTCCAGCCTCACTGCAAGATTCAGGAGAGTGCTGCTGAATTCAGTGACAACAGCATCTAGGAAAAATAAATCATAAGACAAGAACTAGACAAATTGAGGAACTGCAGGGTACTGAAAGCATTTCCACATTATTTTGTTTCGCCACTAATGGCCAAAACAAATAAATCAGGATGTGTTAACTTCAGTCTCCTTTGCAGGGCAAATGCAAAATACCATACCTTTTTTGTTGGTAGCTAATGGCATGGCAGGGGTATTAGAGAGGTTTGTTGCTTTACTGGGATTTTTATTGACTACTAACATATTGAAAGTAAATATATATTGGAAAGTAGAGTAAAAATAGCACAAAACCTTTGGAATAAAATTGTATAAAACCTCATGGTTTGGAGTTTTGTAAATTACAGACATTTTCCTCTTAGAAAACTATTTTTTAATACAACTTTATGATTACATATATTTGTTTGCATAAATCATTCACCTGAATATTTTAATTTGGATTCTTTCTGCACACCATTATACATCCAATGTGTCTATTATGCACATTGTGTCATCTCCCCCCAAATCTGGGGTTGACTCATTCAGTGGGATGTGCAGCCAGAACAGATCCACTGAAGTAAAAGATTCATCATCATGGAAAGTTCTATCAAATTAATTCTGGAAACATGCGTTAGCACAGATATTCTCAGGTTTTGTTATGATATATAAAACTGATGACATTTTTTTCTTGCCATGTCTTGCCATGGTATCCAATTTATCCTGACCCAAGTTAGTTCATATCTAACCATCTGAGGATTTATGAGTGTAGTTCACTTTACATTCTGTGTGTGGTCCTAGAAAATCTCCAGTAGCAAATAAATATTTGTAGGATTGAGGCCTTTGTGGAAGAAAAAAAAAAGTGTGGGCTGGTTGTTACGTTAATATGCAATAATAAACTCTATTTGCATTTGCTGCAGGGGAAAGTACAAGGATTTCAGTTTTAATTTTAGCTTTCATGTTTCTTATCTTCCAAGACTGTAAACATTTAAAATTAACACTATAGTAACTTAAGGCTAAAACTACAGCGACTTAAGATTTGTGCCTAGATTTTCAACATGAAATATAACAGAAAATTCAGATCTTCTGAGCTTGGATACCCTATAATCATGCCATTTTTTTTGTTGTTGTTGTTATGACTCCATTGCCATGAAGCACAGGAATCTCCAAGGAGAAAAAAATTCTCTTTTCCTGAGAAAAAAAAACTGCATATAATCATGGAGATTTCTGGGAAAAAAAAAAAAATACAGATAAACCTACTTAGAGGTAATTTTTGCCATATTGGAAATATTTTGGTTTCAAAGCTAAATGATTGTATTTAACCTGTGTCAAAACTTCCAGTGACAGAGCTGCACAGTGGAAGTTTAAACACTTGACATTTTATTATACATTACCTTTCTCCTGTGCATACAAATGCTATCCACAAAATGGACACACCGATTACTACATTAAAATTCATAAATTAGTTATGCTTTTATTACACCATGATAGAAATAAATTTTGTAATGACAAAATTATTCTTTCATCATTCCTCTCTAATAAATTGTTGAACAGACTTTTCAGCTACGTTCTTAATATTGACGTATGTTGTGCAAAAGCTTTCTGACTAAAAGATGAGACAACATATGTGCATTTTTAAAAAGACCTATAATAACAATAGCAATTCATCAAGCTGAAGGAAATATACTGCACTACATAGAAAAAGATGAGTGTATTTCTATCATTCTAGCACAGAAATAAATAATCAGGAGAAATGAGAGAGTGAGGGTAGAAGAGAGAAGCAGGGCATCTTTTGAAATTAAAATGAAACATGGGCAAATGTAAGGTCATTAGGTGGTAAATATGGGGGATGACATCCTTCTAGTACAATGTAGGGTTTCAGAAAGTGTCTTCACCTAACAGTCTAACTCCCGTCACACTTATACAGAAGGCAGCTGCACCAAGTTACTGGAAATGCAAAATCAAACAAGATCTAAATGAGATTGAAATGTCAAATAGCCATAATTCTTAAATCACCACAAACATGTCCTGAATGTGTGGGAATGTCGTGGTTTCATTTTATGCTGAATTCCATCAGCGGATTAATTAGAATGGACAACAGTGCTGCAGGGTGTTATCAAGAAACAGAGAGACTTCATGCTGTCTCTGTAACTCCAAGACACAGCAATATTAAAAAAGCTTAGTAGTTGTATTTTACAGTGAGTTACATACATTACACTCAGAGTTTAAAAATCATCAGACATGTAGTTATATTCATTATTCAAAACAAGCTGAAATGAATTCTAAATAAAAATATGCCAAAACTTTCCAGGCTTTAAAATCTCTAAGTGGTAGGCTGTAGCTGTAAGTGTTTTGGTACCTGAAGTGGTTTGGTAGGCGACTGTGCTTTAACAACTGCAGTAAGACAGCTGCAGTGAGCTAAATGAGACATCAAAATGGAGTTCAAAATATTATTACATAATCTAGCTTTATTACTTAGTAAGGATAAGATAGTAAGGATAAGATTCCGATCTTCTGTATTGCTTGGACGATGAGAACAGGAAGGCCTGTTTCTAAGCAGAAGGAGAAAGCTCTCTAAATGATACAGCTAGCATCAGAAGTGACTGTTGAAATGGTGAACTTGAGTGCCAGATATTTTGTCTACAGATATCCTTGTGGGCAGGGTGGGGCAAGTTGACTCGTTTTAATACAGAACTTTTTTTCCTGAGCTACAGCTGACAAGTTGGCTTCCACATCTGTGACTGTCTGTGCATTGGAGTACATTGCTGAGCCAAAGAAGGAGGGAGAACAGAATATTGAAAGGACAAATGCTTAAAAATTGTATCACTTGTCTGGTATGCAATTTGGTTTTGAATTCTTTGTAGAAATTCATTAGAAGCAATACTTTGAGTAAAGATTTTATTTTCTATCTTCCAGTCTGTACTGACATCCAAAGGAACATGCAAATATTTAGCAGATTCCCAACACTTCAGTGTTACAGCAAGACATTTGCATGATGACTGGCATAGTCTTTCTTTTTCCCTGTTTCTGCTGTTTTTCCCTTGGGGAAAAAAAAAAAATTGTTTTGGATTTATTTTTACTACAAGCTACCCAACAAAAGATTGTTATATGAGCTCATAAGAAAATATATAGGCTTGAACATTTGTAAGCACAATACTAAAACAAGATAAATTTGAAAAAAAGAAAGGAAAATAAAAGGAAATATTTAAAAAAAAAAAAAATGAAAATAATTTGTACCTTAGGAAGTAAGCAAAGATTTGTGTTCAATAATGGGACTGATCTTGTTCAGTTATTTAACTAAAAATCTGAACTATAAAACTTGGCTCACTCAGCAAGTTTACAGATGATACTAAACTGGAGATTGATATTTAATGCAGAGCTTAAGTTTAGGGCAAATTTAAGATATTTGACTATTAGGACAACAGAAACCTTGGGTTCAACAACGTATGCAAAGTTCTTCAGCTACATTCTCATGAGTTGAGATGTTCAGGCTGGATATTAGAAAAATAAAAGTCTTTGTTAGGAAGGAAAAGTAGCATTTATATGAAAACAGAATTATCACCTAACAATACCCAAAGGCGTAGTAGAATCTCTGACCATTACAGTTTTCAACATTTATCTGGAAACTTGGTGACCTTATCTAGGTGTTGCTGGTGGTCCTTTTATAGGTGAGACTAGAGGTCTCCAGAAGTCTCTTTCAACTACTTCTACGATTTCAAGAAGCCAGATAGAAAAGTAAATGTAAAAGATTAGGTCCACTACAGAGGAAAATCAGAAATTGAATATGGAATACAAAGCAGCAATGAAAGTAAGCTTCTATTTCAAAAATATACCCCAAAAGTAATGCCTCCTATTTGATTATATTGACCTGTGCTGACAGACATGGATGTTGGTGGTATAGCAGTAGATGTTGAACCTTCCCACCAATATTCTGTTATATTTTGTTATGTTATGACAGGTGGCAGCAGAGGGGCAGTTTGACAAAATGGCATCTGACATGGAAGTGCGTATGAAGTAAAGGTATGGAATTGAATTCCTCCATGCATAAAAAAATTGCACCCATTGACATTCACTGACATTTGCTGAATGTTTACGAAGACTAAACGGTGGCTGTGAACACAGTGATGCAATGGGTGGTAGCAAATCTCAACAATGGCAACAGCAATGCGAAAGACAAGCCACGTTTTAGACAGTCATGCACAACTGCCATGCTGCAAAATGAAGAGTCTCAACCAGCTCATACACGCAAACTGGCAGTTTGTGACTAGGAATTTGTATACTGATATCATCTTCAATATGTTGGAAACAATGGAAACAATGTTGGTATCTTGTAAAATTTGTGCCAGATTGATTCCACAATTGCTCACAGAGAGACGGAGAAAGCACCATATGCAACTACAAATATGCAGCTTAAGATTCTTTTTCATTCAACAAATATTGTTACAATACTTAAGCAATTAAACTGTGCCAATTTCACAGTTCTCCTTTACTGCAGGAAAGCAAAAAGGTCAGCAGATAAACCCTAAACAAGAGGGTATGTAGGAATGGGTGCTTAGAAGGATAGATGTAGTTCTTTACGCAAGTTAAAGCTTTAATTTACAAAGTATTTTCATAATTTTTGTCTGCAAAGATTTATTTTAAATGATAATGCAACTAACCATATGTAAGACAAAGACTCTATTGTCTTTCAATTTGCAGGTTCTTTCTCCTCATCCATGCTGATTAGAATGCTTTGGTAAATTAGTGCACAGAGAAGTACAATCCACATTTTTCAGAAAGACATTTGATTAAACCTGAGTATATTTGACTTTTTATACTTTTGCAAAGAAGCAAAATCTTTCAAAGGACAGTGATCATGTTTACAAGTTAGGAATACCTAGTGTACAACCAGAGACAATTCCTGGAGGGTTTCAGAAAGTAATAAATGTTGTCTCAAGGATAAAGATAGCCAGTTCCACAACTCAATTGCTTGCAGAGGAACCTTCAGAGAATTCTTTACCTTGTGGCACTTTGTACATTGCTGTTTACCCAGTGTTCCAGGATGTTCCTTTAATATAAGTCCTGTTATTATGTGGAATGAATCCCAGCATGAATTCATAGTCCATCTTAAATGGGTGATAGCTGAACTACCTTTCTTTTCTATTAAAAAAAAAAAAAAAAAAAAAAAAAAAAAAAGAATAACTAAGTATTATTAATCATCTTCTAAGCATATGGCATTCTTGAATGAAGTTACAAATATATAAGATATATGAGCATAAAATGAAAAAACATTCTAACATTTCTGTTAGAGGATCCTCAAGATTATCACAAAGTAGGAAGTATATGTTATTTATATATTAGATTACTAGAACTGTAATTTCTGTGGGCCACCCTTCATTTACTACCTATTAACATATGAACAGGAGAACTAAAGGAAGTTACATTAGGACTCCTTTTTTTTTTTTTTTTTTTTTTTCTTAAATGACTTGATTTCATATATGTTAAAACTTGTTTGTATTGATTATTGAAATTTTCAATTCAGACACAGTCATCTAATAGAGTCAAGTTTGCCCAAACTGTGGGCTAAACATAGCTTATGGTAATATTCAAATAATTCTAGGAAGATAGAATAAATATCGTGGCTGCCTTGTAACCATGAAGAATACCTTCTAAAGCAGAATACAATGAACAAATTCAGCTCAACATCATTCAACACACTGGGCAAAATGTATCACAGAGATTTAATCAAAATCCAAACATTAATAATTGGATATACACCCATTATTTCACAATGGGTACACATCTATGAAAGGAAACATCTAAAAAAAATATTGAGTCAGCACTGGTGTGACAATCGTTAGTGTATATTTTTTCATTAATACTGGTAACTAGATACAAGTAATTGAACCTTTCCACCTCTTAGCTTCTATGCAACATGTAATACATGCATTTCTTATTACTTTTTTACTTTTCAGTTAGCTTATCTTATGGGTAAACTCCCATGGCCAATGCTGGAAAGAAAAAATAAATGAAAGCAGAATAACTGAACCACTTATGTAATGTAACATTGTTGATTCACTAATGAGACATTACAGCATAGCACAGCAAAGCATAGAATGAATAGAATAGCTCAGTTGGAAGGGACCTTCAAAGATTATCAAGTCCCTTTGTTCTCTGTAACTGACAGGGCAGCAGAGAGAAGAGATCAGTATCTCCTTCTCCATTTCTCCTCCTCAAAAAGTTGCAGAGAGCAATGAGGTCTCCTCTGAGCCTTCTTCAGACTAAACAAGCCAGAAGTCCCCAGCCTCTCATTATAGGACATGCCTTTCAGCCCTTTAGCGGTTTAATTTCCTTTCTTTTTATATTGTGGTCTCCATAACCACACATTATATTCCAAATAAAGCTGCAACAATGTTAAATGCAGTGTAAGAATCATCACTTTTGAGTGCCAGGCTGAGCTATGCTTAAAATCTTAAAATGCAGTTTGTCGCTTGGCTGCCAAGGCACACTTCTGCCTCAAATTGAGTCTGCTGTCACCAGCACCTTCACATCCCTTTCTCTTGAGCTATTTTCCAGCCACTCATTTTCCAGTCTGTGTCTGTGCCTGGCATTACTGCATCCCAGGTGCAGCACCTGGCATTTTCCTTTGTTAAACTTCATGCCATTGATTACTGCCGAATTCTCCAATTCATCTAGATTTTCTGAAAGGCCTCTTACCCTTTGAGAACAAGTGCACTTCCCCTTTAAAATCACCAGCAAAATTCCTGAGGATGCATTCAACTCTTAAATTCAGATCCTTGTTAAAAATGTTGAACAAGACTAGCCCTAGAAGTGAAATACCACTAAGCCGTGGAAAAGACTGCTATAAAAATGAACACCATGATACTAAGTCTCTTTTCATCAGATTTCTTAATATAGGCATCATTTGAGTTCACTGAAAATTGAGTATGTTTCAGTACCTTTAGTATGAATATCATCAACCTTAACTCAAATGTAGATGCTGAGAAATCAGCAAAGGATACAATAAGAACTCATCTGACAAATAGGACATTTCCAGCTGTGTTAAGGAATACAAATAGTGAATGATACATTAGACAAGAATGATATATGCTCTGATTTACAATTGAACTACCTGTTTTTTCTTTCAAACCTTGCAAATACATGAACAGAAGATAAAATATATATCAGGATGCTGCACAAGGATGATGTATAAAGAGGTATATTCACAATGAATTATTCCTACTCTTAAACTACTACCTAGAATTAAAAAAATGCATATTGTTCCTATGCCTTGATTACAACACTTGATAATATTACAGGAATGCATAATTAAAAAAAAAAAAACTGAGCAAGAGAAATAATTAATGCTACCAATTTGGTAGATGCAGTTCAACATTTATTATCTTTCTGCACTTATCAATATCAGTCAAAACTCTTTTGGCAAACTTGCAGCGTCATGTTTTCCTATCTAGTAAAATGAATTGTTTCAAAACTTACGTAGCAAACACTGCCATAAAGAAAATGCTTTCACTGTAATAAAAGGAGGTGGTTTTAATGCAGTTCATAAACAAGTCATGTTACTTAGCTAAAGCTCCTAATTATTTCTGCAACTTACGTAGACAAAGGCAAAATTAATACCTGCTATTTATTTCTGTGGAAACTACAGTGGATACCAAGAGTGCAAAAACAATCTTTGGCAGAGCAAATTCCCACCTATGAAACACTATTTTTTAATAGTCACCACCATTAGCCATGCATTTTCACCAGCAATGAACAAGAGCCTAAATGCTGCGCTCATAACAATCTGCACGGCCCTCCAGAATGTGGCTTGTCTTTCACTTCACTGTTGCCACGGCCAAAATGTACCATCAACCACATCACTGTGCTCATATGCACACTGATTGGTATCCATAAACATTCAGCAAGCACTGATGAATGTCAATGGGTGCAATTTTTTCTGCATGCAATAATTCAGTGACACCTTTGTTTCATACTCACTTCCATGTCAGACACCACTGTGTTAAACTGCCCCTCTGCTGCCATCTGTCATATGGCAACAAAATATAACACAATATTGGCAAGAAGGTTCAACATCCACTGCTATACCACCAGCACCCACTTCTCTCATCACAGGTCAACATAATAAAGTAGGAGGCACTACTTTCAGAGCTGCCCTCACATCTTGAAATGTACAAGGACTGCTTCAAAAGTGTCTTGAAAGGTACAAGGGCTGCTCTGAAAGTCTGCCTGGATCCACTAAACCAACGTGAGGCTAAAGGTACAGTTTCCTGGATTACATCATTACCAGTGACAGTGTGGAGTTACACTAGAAGTCTGTGGAGTGCAACGTGTGCTTTTTCCATTGAAGAAAAAATTCAAGACACAGCTCTTAGCAGGTAAAGTTATGTGCACTGTCTTTTGGGATAGGAAATGGGTGATCCTTCCAGATTTCCTAGAACCCGGACCAACCATCAACTCTGACTACTAAATCACAAAACTGACTAAGCTGAAGGCTTGAACTTCTAGAGACAGGCCATAGAAGGAGACAGCTTTCATCTTGCAGCACAGTAATGTTCAGTCTCATACCAATTTGAAGATCATAGAGCAGACTGCTAATCTTGTCTGGTCTGTATTACCTTACTACCTCTATAAAGTCCAGATTTAGTGCCTTCTTACTTCCATCTGTTCAGGCCAAGGAAAGATGAAGGGCCTGTGAGAACAAAATTGTCCTAGCAATGATTCCATCACAGCAGCTATGAAACAGTGTGATGCATTTTTATGAGTGCTCATGTTTATTGTTGGCAAAAATGCATTTATTTGTGGTGACTATTCCGAAGAAGAGTACATGTAGTACCTGTAGCTAAGAATTTGCTCTATCAAACAGTGCTATTACCCACCTGTTGTAGTTTTGATGGAAATAAAAAGGAGGCATTACTTTCAGAGCAATCTACATACTTGATGGTTAAACAACTCAATCCTGTTCAAGTTCAAGAATCTCAGGCTTGGAAAGCAACAGGGATGGTTAATAAAGATGTTGTCATTGAGCTAGTCATACGCTACAGCCTTTTGTACTGTCTGCCTTATGAAAGACTTAGCAAAAATATACAAAGGGCAAGCATGGACAATTCAGCAAGTGACAGTATTTATACCTGATATTTATTTTTCTCTATATTTTATTTTAAAAGTAGAATTACAACTGGATGTGCTAGAAAAGGATTTCTGTTGCATGGAAATTATGTTTTCACAAAACTTTGAACTTTAATATGTAGATGCCTACCGATAAATTCACCTGAATGCACACTTCTTTGTCTTTTTAAATACTAAATATGGAATTATTTATGAAATAATCTCTCTCTTTCATATCTGACATGCAAAAAGAGACCATATATGCATTTACCAGTTTACATGATTGAAAATGTACATGATGTAAATGCTGATTACACTGTTTCTTTTTATAATGTTGTGTTAGATGTGAAATAAAGGTAGCAGGTTTTGTTTTGTTTTGTTTTGTTTTCTCCCAATACCATTAATCAGTGCCAAGTTCTGATGACCTTTTATTGCAGTATGATGTAATACAGTTTGGATCACCATTCAGTAATCTAAGCAGTCTGTGAGTTATGGTATAAATGTAAGTATAATCCTTTGTGTCTTTTGAATTTTATCTCTTCTGTATCATATGGGATGTTACAATACATTCCTTTCAGGAAGAATAGCATCAAAAGGATTAGACAAACATTGTGAAGCTTTGAACACAGAGGATCACAGTTTACATCACATGTTCAAACACGTGCATAAGCAGTTATCGTTCTCAGCAGGACTGCTATTGAAATCTTTATATCCAAGAATGACAACATAGAATTTGACAAGTGACTGGCAGAGACTTTGATATAATTTCCAAAACCACAGCAAAAAATGTTACTTGTTCTCAGGTGCAGAGAAAACTAAATATATACACTCCAGCTTTACCCAAGAATGGACTTAACAACTCAAAGTTCAGTTTGTGTATCTGTTTTAAGTTGAATTTTTCCCTAACAAACTACAGTTTGTTCCTGTAATGACAGAAATAATATTCAGCGCCTGAACATTCAGAAGTACTCTTTTTCATTTTTTAAGGAGTAATTTCCTGAGTATTTTTAATTCAGTATCAGTTATCTGTTTCCATATGTTCACAAACAATCTTATGAGAATATATAGTTCTGTATGTATTTAGGTGTATTCTCAGTACTTAAGAAACAGTAATATTGTTCCTTTCAGGAAAACCCATATAAAATACTCTAAATTAGTGATTTGTTTCTTTTCACTCAGGAGGACAAAACAGAATAAATTATTTAAAAGCTGTACTTAATATTAAAGAAATGTGAATTGAAACAACTCTGATATCTTAGATGTGGTGCATCTTGGCATGATTATTTTAAGTAAGGCACATCATCATTTGCCTATCAGACTTCTCTTGAATAACATAAAATCCTATTCCAGCTGAGTCATCTTGATGATCCTAACTTGATCTTGCTAATCTTTCTGTGAATTTCATGAAGGAAAGAGAGAGATTTTTGTACACTTACATGGAAAATACTTATTTTCCCTCCAGCGTCAGGTTAATAGTGGCACAATCTGAAGTAAATTGCATTACTGTAATGTAACATGAGAAATTTCCACATTTCCTCTTATACAAATTGAATAATTTTAACATTTTGGAAAGCTGTAACATTCTAATAAAATATGTTATATTATGGTTGTAAAACAGAAAATATACTGTACAGCACTGGAAACAGCATAGGCCACATTATCCCTCATTTGTTTGATTTGTAAGTTAGAATATGGCCAAAAGAATAACTGAATTTTTATACCTTCTCCAAGTGTCTCTTGTGACTTCTAACACAGTTACACTGATGGGTCTGGAGAACAGTAGAGTTTTATGGTACGAGTGGGAGCTCAACAGTGAGAGCTTCAGGCTGAGCTCCTCTGCTTTTAGAACAGCAAACAGTTGAACGGTAGGTCTAGTCTAGCTTTCTGGGCACCTTTTATATCTCTTGATTGTCTGTAAGAAAAGCCTTGATTAGACTACACAGAATAGACTTCTAACTTACAGTTAATATTAGGTGAGATTAGTTTTTTTACCAAATGCATTTCTTTATCATGTGGTTTGGTCACACCATAATAAACCGTAGTAAGATTGTGACTGGGATAGCTGTTTACTGCAGGAATGAGTAAAGAAACTTGTAGCATTCTCTAGCTTATTGCTTTGAACAAAAACAAGCCATTTCATGGTTTTCTGTTTCATTTTGCCTAGATTTGTTGCCAAAGTTCAGCAATAATTGTATTATTACTATAAAATCCTATGCATCAATCCTATGTGGATAAAAAATTCATGGTGAATTATTTAAATACAAAGTATATTGCAGATAAGTCTTGAGTTCCAAGCTGACGATGAAGGAAAATGTCAGAAATCAGTTAAACAGTCAGCAATTAAACTAAAATTCTCTCATTAAAAAAGTAAAATGTGGATATTAGTTTTCATTCAGGCAATAAAGGGTACAGCATGCTACACACAGGAATTAAAAAATGACAGATACTTATAGTAAACAAACAAATTAGTAAAACCTGACCTAAATGAAAAGGGTATTATTACACATTAAAGTTAGTTGCCATTTCTCCTTTTTTTTCAATATTCCAATTAAAGTTAACCTGAGGATTAGCTACTTTCATCTTTATCATCTTTGTGATAGTGTTAGCACTCTCACTGAGGCATCACAGAAATTATATGCATCTCAAAAATTCAGCTAATTATCACTGAACTAGTCACTTCTTACACAGAATGAGTTTAATATTTTCAAGACAATATTTATGACCTGTTTGTCTGATAACACCGTCCATTTCTGAGATGTGGCATCTCTTGTACATCTTTCCTTTCTTAAGCTGAGTCTGACATTGCATTTTCACATGCTGGATAAAAGAGAAGTTTGCAGTGTTGGCTATTTTTGGTTTGGTTGCTTGCTGTTGTTTTTGTTTGTTTTGTAGTCTGTTCTTACAGACTTAACATCCAGACTGCACAAATGGAAATTTTCAAAAGAACTCAGTTTTGTATTCAACTTTGTCTTTGCATTTGGAATGCAAGGATTTTTCATGTACTGTCAGCATGAGCAGGATGTAAATATTTGTGCTAATTAAGCACCTAAAAATTCAAAATTTTGTCCATTTTTTTTTAATAAAATGAATTATGAGGACTATGTTTCCAACAAGAAAATTATTACACAGCATTTCATAAGGTTGACAATAGATTCTGAAGGATTACAGACTTTTTGGCTCCTAAATTATTCAAAAAAAGTCTGGAGAAAGTATGAAGAAGTCAAACTCAGCAGCTTTGAAAGGTTTCTTAATGTCGTCATTTAAGTTTAGTTAAACTCAGATTTGTGTTGGCTTTCAGGATAAAGAAGGATAAAAGACAAAGCTTTAAGAAAATAATGTATTAAAATAATTTTCTACATCTTTAAAGAAAAACTTTAGAGCTGAGTACTGCTCTGTGAATGCATTATTCAGTGAATTTTGTCACTTCTCATTAAATAAATTATTCAATAACTTTTCCTCTGAGTATTTGATTAGGTCTATAGTGGATATAACAATATTCATTGAGCATATTACTCAACAAAAATTCGTAATAACTGAAAAAATTGTTCAATACAAATTTTTCCCTAGAATTTTTCCACATTTATCCTTTCTTTTTTCAAAAGTATTAAAACATATAATTTTCACACAAAATACAGATGAGACAGCTTTGGAAAATTGATGAAGTGAATATTTCTTTTTTGCCCTGAAATTTTGTTATAATTCAAAAAGGAGATGAATGTGGAATGCATTTGACCTATTGTTGTTGCATTGATTTACTACTGTAAATGATCTCCTGGAATTTCAGCTATACAGAGTAGTGCTTGTGGAATTCTCA
Organism: Lagopus leucura; assembly: GCF_019238085.1. NCBI lineage: Eukaryota > Metazoa > Chordata > Aves > Galliformes > Phasianidae > Lagopus > Lagopus leucura. The sequence continues at coordinate 30,413,477 of NW_024962263.1, forward strand.
AGTGTGGGACTCTTCTGGTCAAAAACTGTCCTTTAATAGTGTAAGGTAAAATATTCAAATTTCTTGTTATAATTTTTAGGTTTGGTTTGGTTGATTGTTGATTTATTTTTTGTTTGTTTATTTTCCTTGTGCCTTTAGAAAGGTTGGCTTCAAGTCTCCCACTCGATGGTCTCTTATAATTCCAACCTGCATTTTCTTAGGGCAATTCATTCATGGGCTAAGCATTCATTGTTGAGCTTAAAAAGCTTCTCTTTGTCACTGATTTATTTCTGTCTTGATGAATAAACGAGGACAGTGAAAATATAGTAATATATTCTTTTTCAGTCTTTTCCTTTTTTTTTTTTTTTTTAAATCGGGGAAAACAAGCCTTATTACTCTTTCACACCCTCCTAGTTTTTAAATTGTAATCAAAAGAACAGTGTAGGTATTTTATATAAAACAAGTCTAGCCATGAATAAAGCATCCTTTCTAAGGAATAGCAACTATCTTGAAAAGAAAAAGTCAACATCTTTTCCCAAAGAACTACAGCTCAGACTCAACATCATTCTATGTTATTCTAGATCTTTATGTTTTTTTCTTTCTGGTAAGCGCACTGGTAAGATTTAGGGACTTTCTTCCCAAGAAGGGAACCATGTGCAATCTGTTCAGAATATCCTTATCCTTTCTTTGCTCCCTCTCTTGAACTGGGCATCTAAGCTGCCAGCAATGAAAAATTAAGAGCCATAGGTTGGTGAAGTAGAAAGCAAACTTTGAAGATTTTTAGTGAAGACCTTCAAATGAGATATTTTTGGTCTGTATCTACAATGTTGTTATTATCTCCTTCATTTAACGGTTCATGATGATAGGCATGCTGATCTATTCCCAAATGTCACAGACTCCCACCCTTGCGGTTAAATCTGTTCAGGAAATTAAATGAGGTGCACAGGTAATACAGTGCCTGCACTGCATGATTCATGATTCATTAGATAACTCAAGACAGCATATAAACAAGACAATGGGCTACAGTGGTTGTTAAAGGAAATTAACAGAAACTCTCACTAACTCAAATTCTACTCAAGGCTTCAAATCTTGACCAATAATTCAAATCTCAGAGAATACTGTATCACAGTTTAGAAATATATTTGTAATGTCTGAATTAAAGAACTTGCAGATTGAGTTTGCTTTGTCAGTTAACATTAATGGAGACTTCAACTGCTCCTTAATTCTTCAAGTTCAGATCCTCAGCACAAAACTTTATTTCAACAATGTACATAATTAGATTTCATGGCCAAGCTTTATACTTCATAATTACCGAATTTTCTTTGATAAAGCTTTATCCTTCCAGTTATACTTTTACCCAACAGGTATTAGCCAAGGAATGGTGTGCTGTTGATTCTTGCAGGGTCTTTGACAAAGGGCAGTAGCTCCATTATTAGCAGATTATGTAGATCTGACTTCTTCCAATCAGCTGTTTGACTTGTTTTCATATACAAAAAAGCGTTTTGAAACTTTGAAGAAATATTGTAAAACAGCACTCTTTTTATAAAACTTTTTGCTTATTTCAGGAGAAAAGAAAAAAATAGCAAGTAGAAATCACAAAATGGTCGACTGCAAACTCATAGCAAAAACCTGGTTTAAGTCCGTAAAACTTAGCAAATTCTGTTAGATTTTCATTTGCCGTCATCAAAACCTCCTATGCAATCCAGTGTGTGGAAAATGCAGGAATTTTAGCCTTTCATGGAAATATCAAGCCTTTTTGGAATCGGAATTATATGGGAAATGTATATTACAGCTCTTTGCTCAATAGCATCACAAGCGAGAGAAAAAAAAAAAAGTACAAAAGAAATTTTGATATTTGGACAAAAATCACAAGCAGTGAAGCATCTCTCTTTCATATTTAATAAAGATTTTCCCAGTCGGCTGCAGCTGATGATAAGTATAATATCTTTAAATGGTTAATCCAAGGATCACGGCTCAAGTGCTTTATGTGGTTAGGAGCAAGGAAATCTGTTAGTAGCCTCAGTGTGCATTTCATAAATCCAAGGATTTTTTTATTCCTTTTTTTCTTTTTTTTTTTTTTTCTTTTTGGTTTGGCTTTCTACTATATCTTAAATGCTTTATTTTTTCAGAGGAGAGATAAGACTTGGTTCTTCACATAAAACTACAGCTTAGCCATTACTTAGTCTTTCTCTGTTACAGAAAAGGTCCTGTCTGTGCACAGATGTCTCAGATTAAATTGTATCTCACAATCCTTACAGTGCTCAGTACTAGATGAACTGCCAAAAGGGCCGTAGGCAAGAACTAAATTGCTTTGGTTTCAGTACACAGTGAATTTGGCTCAGACAAGCTGAATCAGTACATTAAATGCGAATCCCTCACAGATTTGAAAGCAGCCTTTAGCACAATTATTGACTGTGAGTGATGATTATGTCTAATTGAAGGAGACTTTTGCTACCTGTAGCTCAGTTGGAGTCCATGAGAGCCACAGCAAGGCACTGCATCTTAATTCAATGTTCCAGCTTGAAAGAAGCAATTGAACCTAAATCCTGAAGTGTATACACATGGTCGATAAACTTTAATAAACTTTACAGGTTCAGTAACTAGACTGAGTGTATATAATTCAATTTTTTAATTCGGGAAAGAAAATAGCTAACAAGTATGTTAGGCTACAATAATGCATTAGCTCATCTCAGTACAGGCATCATAGAGAGGCCTTCTCAGTAAAAGATATAGTTTCATGCTTGTCTTCAAAACAAGTCATAAATCTGCTGTTCTATACTTTATATTAATGCTCTACAGGTGGAAGATTACAGGGTTACTTGAGTACTGCAGAACTTCCAGTAAATTTGTGAGAAAAATAAAGTAATTTGACAATTTTTTATCTTTTGCTACAGAAGTTATGCCAATAGTAAAGAAAAATAAATGTTTTTCTTAATAGATTCTGCCACCCTCCTCAAGATTTCTTGATGTTTTCAAAGTAAAGCAAGCAAAAACGATGATATTCTATGTTTTAATCCTTTCGAAAAAAGTTATTGTTTTTCTCAATGAACAAAAATAGATACTCTCAGGGGCCCTGCAGTCAGAATTGTATTTTCCTTCTGTTCTATAAAAAATAAAATTCTGTCAGTGCATTCGCACAAACATTTCTCTCCTACACACGTTTATTGTGACCTATTAGATCCTTTCTAGACATAGATTAGGTTCCCTTGGCATCATTATTATGATAACATTCATGAAAAGCTCTGTGCCAATGCATTTTTCATATTTTCCATGAACGTGTATCTATCTGAATCATGAAAACTTTCCATTCAAATTGCTCCTTTGCTGAATAATTTATACAGAGGTCATAAATAAGCCCTACAGAACATTCGTTCCTTCATTCCAGGGGTTTCATTATGCATTTTGTAGGCCTGAGCTTTTAGAAAAGAAAAATTAACTTGAATGCTGTTTTCAAACGTGGTGTGTACTATAGGCTGTGCAAGCAGTAGGGAATGCAAGATGAAAAGAGAGGTCTGTGGCAACAGTTTGGTAAAGTTCTTCCATAATCAATGGTACACAAAATGCTTGGAGTTATTATGAGGTATCTGTGATTGCTATGTGTAGACGAGCCTGCATGACTTCACAAGTCTACTTATATAATTATATTATTGTCATTTTGGACTAGCAAAACAAAAAGTAGGGTATGTCAGAACTAGCAGAGCTCTCTTTAGCATCCTTTATATATGCTTGCTATAATTTCCTAGAGTTAAAGAAGGAAAAGCCCTTAAAATTGTCTGTGGGCAGAAATGCTTACATTCATAGCACTGACCAATTTTCGTCTTGGACTAATAGTTTAATCAATGATCAGATTTGGCCATTTTACAGGTGAATTGTCTTCCTGTTTCTATACAGTCTACTGTGGGTTTTCCAGGTATATGATAAGAACAAGGATGCTTTCAAGCATTTCAAGGAAGCTATGCTGCAGCCACTTCTGTACTTCCCTGCGTTTTTGTTTTTTTTTTATTGTAAATTCCAGCTAAATTTATTTTCCTGCATTCATGCCTCTTTGTCTCTTCTCTTTGTTTCAACCAGATCTACCCTTTCAAGACATGTTGTCTCTACCACAATTCTTTTCAGATTTTATTTCTAATAAAAATGACTTGATTTTTTTTCCACATTGACATTGACAATTGATTTGATTGTCAATGATTGATTGACATTGATTTTTTTTCTAAACTTCACCACTATTACTTAATTAATGATTTAATATATCTACTTAATTAATGACTTAATATGTCATTAATTTTAACTAAATGGTCACCATCTCATATTCCCAGATTCCTATGTGAACTCTGTAGTTTCATCTAAGCATCCTGTATTTAGTTTCCCTAATTCATCTGTGTGCTCTATTCACCTGTCTCACATTTTTCCATTCTCAAACTCATCCTTCCCTCCATATTGCTTCTAATTTACCTGGAATATTTTCTTTCCAAGTCCAGTCAAATTTCAGTTATGCTGTCTTTCTGCTTTCACTGAATCATTCATAGGAAAACCTTTTGTAATGACAGACCAGGTGAACAAACTACCTAACACCAATTCTGATTTCCAATTGTACATTGTCTCACAGCAAAATTTTTGGGATATTGGCAATTTTTAATATTGACAGAATAAGCTGAAAAACTTAAGTAGAAATAAACAGAAATCAGGCAGAAATCAGGGATGTGACAGGAGAAACTTCAGAGCAAAGAAGCTTTGTCAAAATTAAAAGCAAACAAAATCTGTATTTTAAAAAGCAACCAACCCTGTTTGAAATACTATTCATTATTGTGCCAAACAGTCCTTGAAAGTAACAGATATTTTATATGAAGGCCAACAGTGAGAATGAACTGAAATTCTTTTTGTGATATGGGGCTTGGTGAACTGACATATTCCAAGCAGCCTCTGAAATCTGAAATCTGCTGTTTCGGTTGAGAATACAGATCAAAAATTTGAATAGTGACATCAACATAGCATTACATTTTAACAGTCAAACAACAGAGAACAATTATCATTCTAATAAAACATACAAGACAGTAAGATGCAGTTTATCTTAGGAGATCAGTATATTTCAGGTAGGGTTTTAAGCCATGATCTTCAATAAACACCAGTAAATATAGAGACTTATTTTTATGCAAAATTTATGAAGTTTAGTAACCTTCCTTAGTATCATTTTTTCTATAAAGCTGTAATTTATAAAACACTGCTTGCTGTTAACCTTTTCGTAGAAAGAAAGATTAAAGACTTTCAAATAATCAAATACTGAAAAGACACATACAGCTCTTACAATTAAAAAAAAAAAAAAGATAGTTTGAGGAAATTGTGACATGAAGAGGAAATTGGAAATTTATATCAAAATAATTGCATATATTTGAGACCTACTTATTTTTACTTATGGGAGCCAAACGGTCATGTACGTATACGCTGGCTACTTCAAACTGGCTACTAAGTCAGTAAAACTCAATAACATACTATTGCTACAATTTTTTCATGCTGCTGAATTTTATTATTTTTCACAGTGCTTATCCTGCATTAACTGCATTTTCATAGAAAGATTCAATGAAAATTGTATAGCCACTCCTCAATATGAGTTCAGTGATTTTTTTCTTATCTCCATTTCTTTGACAGCTTTAGCATCTTTAATCCAGTCTGGATAGGCTTGAAATCCACATATTTCTATTTCCAGAGAAGTGTATTTTACTGTCCTCAAAATTACGTATTTCTTGACAATACAAATATATCTTTATTGGGTTTCTAGAGGCTTGTCGCTTAAATCTCCAGCCTTCTGCTCCCCATTACCTTGTTCCCTAAATACCAGTTCCACTGAGTGCCCTGTCTTTCTACACTCAATCTTCGGGTAAAGGGTAGGTAGTAGTAGTCTCCAATGGCAACAAAAGCCTTAAACCTGGTACGCTGACCAGCACGCGTCTGTGTCTGGGCAGGCATGATCTTCAACACCTCATCTTTCAGACTTTTAACTCAGAAATGAAATTACCATAAGGGAAGCCAGCAGGTTGCTTGCAATAATCAGTTCGTGCTTCTTTTGACTGTTCACAGCTCATTGCAACTTGTTTTGTTTTTGAAAATAATGTCATACACCTACACTAGGAAATAAGTGAGATTCAGCCTTACTGGCTAATATATGTCTTCCAGTAGCAAATATGGAAAATCTACAGTTATTCATTTCCATACCATTGTGCCAGCAAACCATAGCTCAGGTTCTATATCCAAAACCAAGGCCAGAAACCTCACATAGACATTCTCTTAAGCACAGCATTCTGAGAAAGCAGTAAATCCTACTGAATTTTGAGTTCAGCAGAGTCAGAAGCTGGTGTTTTCCACAAAGGCAGCAAGTCATCTACTCAGTGACCAGTGACATCTTCCTTTCCGAGCAGAGGGGCACACTGAATTACATTCTGTATGAATGTATGAATGTATGAACACTGAATTGCATTCAGTGTATGTGAACAAATTAAACTTCCAATGTACAAAAAGACAGCAGAAAATTACTATCGAAACACTAAAAATTTGTACAATGACTACTCAGGATACAGTTCTATAATCCATTGTGGATGTGTTCCATGCAGAAAATCACAGCTTAGTCTTACTAGAAATTTCCTTACAAAGGATAGAATTCTGTGTTGACGATCAAAAGGTCCTAAGTTTTAAACACAGCTGGTCAAAATTGTTACTTCACACAAAATAAATACATTTAGAAAAAAAAAAACTTTCTTGAAATAGTGCATGAAAATGACATATTTCTCTTTTGAGATTTCAATGAAATTTTAAAACTGAAAAGCAAACTCTCACTCCTATTTACAAATTCATCAAAAGATTGTGTTTTCATGGAAATATATTTCTTCATGACATTCTGTATTAAAAAAATGAAATTAAAACAGACTTTGAAATGTTATTTTGAATGTGAAATTTGCTATCTTAAAGTTATTTTCATTTCATTAGCTTTATTTCAGTCAGATCCTTTTATTATAAAAGATGAGACTGAAGAAAAATATTTCAATCATTTTTTAAAGAGAAAATAATATGTTTTCATTATATAAAAATACTTTTTTTTCTTCTTTCTTTTCACTGAAACATAACATCTAGTTTGTAGCCAGATAGATCCATGGTCCCAAAGGCCCTAAGCATCCCTCTGTGTGCAGATATTTTATGAAGAAATAACAACAAGTGTTTTCCTTTGCTGATAGCACTGGGTTGGCATCTAGTTATGTTTCATTATTTCAGAGCATATACTTTGTGTGATCAAACTTGTTCAACAGTGTGTAGTTTGGGCTACTTCTGATCACTTATAAAATTTGAAAGAGGCATCAAAGTGGTCTGTGACAATTATACCATTAAAAATATTATACTAGCAAATATTTGTTCTATATTTACTAACAGATAACATGAGAAAACAGCAGCGGGTATGGAACGGCTGAATATAGGATGAATTTATAATGTTTATAATTGCTTTTTGAGGTTCCAGGAAAATGCAGATTCAGATTGCATTTCTTAAAGTTATTTGAAAACTACTGAGAAAAATATATACCTTCTTACTAAAAATATAAGAGATGTTAGGACCTTATAATACCTTAAATCTGATATTGCCACTGACTACCAAATGTAGTTATCATAAGCTTTCAAGTTCTGTCTTCTTCCAAAAAAAAAAAAAAAAAAAAAAAAAAAAAAAAAAAAAGTAATAACCAGAACTTGAATTTGGGAATCTGTTCTATACACCTGGATATATCCACAACAAATAGTTATTATAGTTATTGCACATTTTTCAGTGGAAAAAAAGTTTACTTTACACTGTTGAATTTATTGTAACTAGTTAACTAGTAACTAATAAAAAAAAAAAGTAACTAGTTAAAAAAAAAAGCTAAATTATGTGTGTTTTTGCTTGGTTTTTGTTTTTGTTTTTGTTTTTGTTTTTTTATCAATTAGATTCTGAAGGAATAAGTACAGATGCTCAAGTAAAAGGTGTTGAAAAAAAATTGATTTTTCCAGGAAGAACCCCAGCACTTTCTCAGAAATCCTTTATCTTTAAAATGTTATACATTTTGTGAATTGGTATTTTTCAGTTTGGATACCTCTCACAATAAAAGCTTTGGTTGGCACATAGTAAACTAGTTATCTCAATAGTTCAGTTTAGCTAAAACTGAGAAAATAATTGGAAATCCAAATAAAGTCTTAAGAGCAAAATAAATCATTTTTTAAGTCAGGAAACACTGTACGCTGATTCTTTAAGTGTGACTGCTCAGTCTTATGGTATATATCATATTTTTATTATATCTATGACTAAAAGATACTCTGCATTTAACAAGGAGAAAAGACCTTGAAATTATTTCATATCCAATGCCAGGGCACACATTTTCAGCACTGTTTGCCAAACACTCTGGAAAGTAGAAGTCAGAGACTCAGCGTGTAATTTTGCTTGTGAATGTATAAACAGCTTGACTGTGTTTCGAGATCCACAGTCAAGGAAAGAATTATGTTTTATGTTTTCAGCACAATAAAACTATGCACTATGTGTACCTGAACAACCAGTACCAAACAACTAATTGATAAATAAGTAAACCAGAGTGGTACTTCATCTTTCAATTATTGCTCATTCAGCTAGATATTTCTACTGCTTCTAGGTCTCCATCACTCAAGTATGCATCTGTCAGTCACTTTAGTGGGGCAACATACCAGACTCTCTATGTATTGCTCCGCAACCACTGCAATTTTCTGTGCAGTATTTTACCATGTTATGCTATTTTATTTTCTGGGCAACTTTTAGTCCAATTCTAGTTCCTATCTCTCTAAACTCAGGGCTAGTCGCCTGTCCTTAATTTTCTTTTGTACTTTGGACAACAGATTTCAGCAGGAGGTGCTTTTGTTAATAGGCAGTTTGAAAGTTAGCCACGTACACAGAGTTCTATTAGATAGGAGCGCTGTGTCAATGTTCACAGTGCAATTAAAAAAAAAAAAAGGGAAAAAATGGGGATGTCTTTCACATTAAAATGATCATTTTCATTTTATCTGTGTCATATGTCTTCTTACATTCATGATCTTGGGCTACTTCTTATTTTCTAGGATGAGTTATGTCTCTAAACTGAGAACACGGTAACACAGCATGGCACTAAATGACTGCCTTTTGACCAAGTCATCTGTAATGATTTTCAGAAAAGCATTAATATCCAAGTCACAACATCTCATCCTACATGCAGAAGAAATTTTTCTGAAAAATCAGAAGAGCAATAAGCATCTAACCCATATTTTAAGTCTGGGTAAATCAAGTTCCACTACACTTTCAAAGCCACCTTTAAAACTTATTCTAAATATATTGTGCAAAGTCTTGTGAAATTTAAAACTGTTTAAATTGTGATCCCAGAGACAGTATTGTTATATGGAGCAGAAATTATTACTCTGTGATGAAATATCAAAAACACATTGCAGTAGGTGCAAGTTTTAGATAGAACAATTAGTTCTCTGTTGAATCAGTATGACTTGCCATGCCCAACTTCTGTGATAATGATGGGCAAAGCACAGTTTAAGGGCTAGATGAAAAGATTGTTTTCAACTCTGCACGAAATGCATTGCACAGCAGCAATACAATGGGCATCAGGCTTTGCACCATAGGATAGAAATCTGCAATCTTTATCTTGAAGTTCCAAAAAAATTAAGGTTGACACGACATTTCAGAAATATTCAAACATGGCTATTAATGCTACTTTTTTTTATCAATGCTATTAATGCTATTTTTGTCAATGGATTTAACCTTTTTTAAACCTGTTGCTCAGATTCATTATTTAGCTTGCTGTGAACAACAGCAGTTTTTACTTGTTGGGGAATCTTCCATAGAGCATAAAGTCTTATGTTAGTGGCCCTAAGAGGTGACTGATGAAGGAATTCATATGTTAAAGTGAAATAAAAGTGTGACAAAAGTGCAACAATCCACTTAATAATAGTTTCCATTGAAGCAGAAAATACCATGTTTGCTAGTACCATTTAATGATATCTCAAAGTAGCTTTTGGGTTAGGAAACGCTGGAAGTCTAGGCTAAGCAGGAATATTTGTGGGTCTTTTCTACACGTTAGTATTGGCAGTAGCCAATTGGTCAAGATGCCTGAAGTAGATCATCACATAAGCCTAATACACTAAAGCAACTAGAATTTCTCTAGTTCTACAAGCATCATATTGGGTAAATGTCATTCTGCTTTATAGCCAACTTTTCTCCCTACACACACACACACACAAAAGTGGGATAGTTCCTGGATTATTCCAGTCTGCTTGAGCTATATCTGAAAAAGGTTGAGCACCCACAAGCAGCATTTTATGTCTTTCCTTGCCAACTGCATGTCATTTCAGCAAACAGATGCAATTTGATAAGGGCTCCTTATTATGGGCATTTTATTTTAGAGGAGAAATGAATAACTGTTTTCCCTTTTTTTTTGCAGCACACAAACTCCCTTACATTTAAACATTATGCAAACTTCAAGAAGGAAGCAGTTAGCATGTCGGAGAACCAGCATTGATAACACTTGAGCAGAGCAGTCTGTAGCAGTCTCTTTAGTCTCACGACAGGCACATTAGTCTGAACGTTAGCTACTTCTCCTTAATTGGATTGCTTGCATAAATTGCAATACAAGGTGGACATGCGATAGCTTTCTTTTTCACCAATCAGTCATGTCAAAAGAACCTTATGTATTTTATATAGAAAGAAGAAAAAAATGATAATTTGAAGAGATGAGAAGATGGTGCAGGGTAAAAGCTGATATTCTTCGTTTATAACAGATAGCCCCAAGTTGTAGAGGCCATTATTTCTTGCATTTTCAGAGCAAATGAACTTGACAGATGGCTGTGTCACCTAAAACCCTACCTACCAACTTGATTATGCAGAAAACAATACAATAGAAAAGAAATCATTACTGAAGGAACCTGGTTAGTCCACAGAGGGCTGAGCAGTGCAGAAGAACAAAATTACAGTTGTGGAATTGAACAGCAAGAATACATTTAACATAAAGTGGGTTACAGCAAGGCAATCAGTCATGGCTAAAGCTATTGTCTGGGCTTGCTTGCATGGTATATGAAGTAATCTGTCATCTACCACTGAATTTATGCTTAGTTTATAGTAGAAAAATACAAAGGTTTTGCCAGGGCATGTTCTGGTAGTTTTAAGTAGCTCAACTGTGAATCTATGAAATTAAAATTATGGGAATTCAGAACACTTTTCTGCTTCTTATGCATTTTGGAGGACATTAACACTAAAGGAACTTCTCTACCCTTCTCTTTTACTCAAACATTAAGCAAACTACACCACTTAAAGAATGATAAAGAAACCTGGGCCAGAGAAAAATTCACCATTGGTCCAGTTTGCACAGCACCATCATTACCCACAAAAGGTTGCATTGGATTTACTATAAGTCTGGCTGCAGAAGCAATGGAATAGCGCACATAAAACAGGCATAAAACAGGGCAGCAACTATTCCTGGTGGCCCAGATCCCATTTTGTTGATTATTACACATTCTTTGAAAAATGATAAAAAATTTTATCAGTATTATTGCATGATCTCATACATCATTCTCAACAAAATGGTTTTCCAGTCTCTGTTCCTCTCAAAACTTTCAAGACACATTATCTACTACTATGCATTTGAGGGCTTACCAATTCCTTAAAATTCATCTTTACTAGCTATTTCAATTAGAATATTTTAAAATAACCCATAATTGTCTGTTATGTCAGTAACAACACAAATGGATGTTGATAAAAATACACAGAAAATTTTTTATTATCTCTAACAGAAAATATTTTATTATTTTTACCTATGATAAACAATTGCATTCTTACTTCATAACAGCAAGGTAACTTGTTATAACAGTGATAAAAAAAATTAATTGGTATTTTTTATTTACTCTGCAGTGAAGATTAAGTTTTATAATCTTCATTTAATTTAATTCCTTTCCACAAAACAACGATCAAGTCATGAACCAAAAAAATTCACACACAGAAAATTTAGAGATAATTTCATATAAGATACACAAATGTGATAGATGTTCTCTTAAGTATTTAAACTTGAGTCTGTAACTTAAATAGAGGCAAGATTTTTCACATTGCACATATTAATCACTAAATGAAATACATTTTGTGAATTTTTCAGGCAAATAGGAAAGCAAAATTAAAAATTGAAAAGAAAAAAGAAAATTAAAAAAAGCAAAACTTCCTTATTTATCTTTATTTGTGGATCAATTAATGAATGTATTCCTCCCGAGGTGGGATGGGGGAGAATATAAAAAAAAGAAAAAATTGCATTAATTCTATTACTTAAATTGGAGGTAGGGAAAAGAAAATAATCTTTTAAATATAGAATCACAAAATAGATTAAAAAAGATAAAATAAACCAGAGCATTATGACCAGTGAGGTTTTTGTCAACCTGTACTTATTTATCTAAATTTAAACAGTTAAGATACATATCAGTAACTGTCATTAGAACTCAAATAGTAAATAAAACACGACACACATAGATTTGTGCTGTCATCAAATGACTTTCAACGTAACGTTGAAAATAAGCATTATTTTTTAATGCAGTTTCCTTCATAAAATTCAATGAGGGAAGGCACAACATCTCTTTTTTTTGCATTCTATAGAACATCTTTCTTTAAAAACAAAACAAAACAAACAACAACAACAACAAAAAAAAGCACCAACAACAAATATTATATGGATTATAAAGAAAATTTGAAAAGACCCAAAATTATCCAGATTTTAAACACACCTATATCACTCTACACCTTTTCCTTCTCACCTCATTCCTTCTTTCACTCATGTGAGCACTGTGTGCTGGATTAATAACAGGTGGGTTTGTTAATATATTGGATGCATTAAAAAGGCTTTGTGCAGATGGTGGAGAGTTAAGACTACCTAGAAAAATGACGGTAGTTGCATGGGAAAAGCCTCTCTACAGAACACAGAGTGGATTTCATTCACAGGAATTAACCATCCATGTCTTTCAGGTGCCAGGCCTCTGCACGTGGTTTCCTGTCCTTTTTGGGTCAGTCAAATGCTGACATCACTTGGAATTCACTCCAGTGGCTGGTTAGCAAAAATCCAGGAGTAAGACTCTCATGCTTAGAACACCTTGGCACCTGGAGAACAAAGGCAAAAAGAAGGATAGGCTCACAAAAAAAAAAAAAAAAAAAAAAAAAAAATCTCAGTCTTCAAACTCTGGTTCTCACAAGACTCTTGTTACCATGTTAAAACTATTTTAGTTAAGTCAGTTCACGATTTGCAACATATTTTAGCCTGATTTTATAAATTGATCTCTGCAGATTAAGTATTCAATATTTCCACAGTACTACAATCACTAACAGCTCAAACATCTCTACCTCATCTAGCTTTTCATTCCCTTGGACCTTGATCTGGAGAACCTTTGGAATACTTAGAGACTGAGTCTACTTCACAGAAAAAGTCAAGAGTTCATATATTTACAGAAGAGTTTAGGGATAGCTGCGTAAATAGGACTCAGACCAAAAACATTGTCTGTAGTGTTTTTTTGTTGGTGCAAGACTTCCAGATCTCAACAGAACTAATGCTTTTGATAAGCTGGCATGCATCCAAAAGCCACATGCTTGTCTGTAATATAGTCCAAGACAACCATATCAAACTAACTAACAAACAAAAAAAAAAAGGGGGTTGACTATTTGGAAATAGCTTTGTTACATTAAGTTTTTCAGGTCCAGAAGAGTGAAGGAGAAAGTAAAGAGGTGCATTTGGTAGCCTAAACAAGGCAATTTAGTTAGACTGTACATATTCCTTTATATCAAGCTTATTCTGAAAGATACTTGGGAAATATGTGTCCAAAACAGAGATGACTTTTTTTTTTTTTTTTTTTTTTTTTTTTTAAAGTAGAGAAGAAAGCAAAGCTAAATATTTCTGTGAGATAGCACATCATCCACTCAAGAGCTCAAATAGCTCTTAAGCAGCTTCAGAACTTGTGAAACTATACAGTCTCTATTAAAAACATTGGGTATGGCAAAAGAAAGTGAGTATGGCAAATGGTCCAACTATCTACACAAATATTGACCCTAGTTGCAGAACAGAAAATCCTATTTTGCTTTCTACTGCACTGAGAAAAACAAAGATTAAAAGCAGATTTGCAACTCCTGAAAGAATTTACAAAAAACATCTTCAATCCTGACACTAAGTCAAATTTTTTCATATTCTACCAAGCCACAACTCTTCTGATCTAGTCTCAGAAAATCACTTTTTTTTGTATTCAGAATTTAGACACAGACATTCAGATATCTTTATCTATCTGTATGTTTATCTATATGTTGATACCAACAGAGATATTATACAGATATTACTCATGCACATATATACATATTTGGAGATGAAAGTCTGAGACATAATAAGATTTTTCAATCATTGATTCCAATTCAGCTCATTTTTGTAAGAATGTAGTTTCTTTTCTCATTATTACTTCATTTCTAAACTTTTTCTCCTTCTGAAAGATCACCAGAATGTTCCACAAGAAACTCAGGGGTTGAAACAAGAAATAAAAGAACACAATTTTTTGTAGTTCCCTCTGAAAATCTTTGGAAGGCAATGTTTCAACATTGAAAGTGTGAAGATTACTGTGGGGATACACCTGACTTTTAGATAGGAACAATTAAATTCTAGAGACAATATTGATATTGATGCATGAGTTAATCACCTCAAATTCTATATCAAGCTGGGATAAAATCTGGCAATTTTAATTAATTCAAGTTCTCTTTCCATCCTCGCTCAATTACATCTTAAAAGAAATGAATGTCTCATTTCATTTCCAATTAAATAAATTCCTTCAGGATAAAAATATTTTGAACACTGTTGTTCTATTTTACCCAAAAAGCTCAGAGCTCAACAACTAACAGGACAGCAGATAACTTTATCAAAACCATCCCCATATCTTCCTGACTTCTATTAGATATTTTACTCCACTCCTTTCAGACCTTTCAGACCTTTGCCAGAACAACCCACTCTAAATACTCAGATTCCCAATATCCGTTAGATTAATGGTAGGATAGGAAGTAAATGTGATCCTCTTCTGCTGATGCAATCTACACTGAACAAAAAAATCTTTTAACAGTAAACAGCAAATTACAAGAATTACATCCTCCCTCTTTCATCCTCTGTCTCTGTTTATGCTTCATCCAGGGCAGATTTTGATCTCACCTTGGTCATTTCCTGGTGTACTGTAAGCATGGTACGTGAATCAAAAATAGGTGATTCTCACAAGCTAAAAATTGCTTTGAGGAGCAACTTTCTCATGCTTCATGCTTAGCATATCAGCTGCTTGCTCATCTAAATTTTGATGTATTTTTCTGTAGGGTAAGTAATCCAAAGCTTTTCAGTTACTGCATGAAATGAATGTATGTGTGATTAATCGTCCTATTCCATAATATTAACCTACTAGGGATATTTTTCTTGGTTTAGTGGTTTGGGTGCTCAAGGGATCACAAAATTAAAAAAAAAAAAAAGAGTGTATTTCATCATCTAATTCCTCTCCTGAGCAGGGCAGAGTTGTATTGTACTGTATGTTAGATAATGATTGCTCATCTTGTTTAAACAAACCATCTCACCTTGAATTTATACCCTATTTTTATCTCCTCAGTAATGCTATTATTGTTTGCACTTCTTATTAAAAACCATGGATTTTTTTTGCTCTATCTTGAATTTGAAATTGTAATTAATGACATGAAATTAACCTGATTAATTGTCTCTATTTTACAGTTGATGAAGTGCACAGCATTCACTGTCCCTCCAGTAAAGCAATACTCACTGACCACAGCTACCTTGCTGGTATGCTGCTGGCTCTAGGGCCCTTCAAACCTTTAATGACTGTGAAGAGGAAAAGGACCTGGGGGTGCTGGTTGATGCTCGGCTGAACATGAGCTGACAGTGTGCCCAGGTGGCCAAGAGGGCCAACAGCATCCTGGCCTGCATTAGAAATAGTGTGGCCAGCAGGAGCAGGGAGGTGATCATCCCCCTGTACTCAGCACTGGTGAGGCCGCACCTCGAGTATTGTGTTCAGTTTTGGGCCCCTCACTACGAAAAAGACATTGAGGCCATGGAACATGTCCAGAGATGGTCAACGAAACTGGTGAGGGGTCTGGAGCACAAATCTTATGAGGAGCAGCTGAGGGAGCTGGAAGGAGAAGAGTAGGCTCAGGGGAGAGACCTCATTGCACTCCACAGTTTCCTGAAGGGAGGTTGTGATGAGGAGGGGTTTGACATCCTCTCCCAGGCAACAAACAGGATCTGAGGTAATGGACACAAGTTGTACCAGAGGAGATTTAGATTAGATATAAGGAAAAAAATTTTCTCTCTGAGAGTGGTTAGACACTGGAATGGCTGCCCAGGGAGGTGGTGGAGTCGCCGTCCCTGGCAGTGTTCAAGAGGCCTCTGGATGAGGAGCTACGAGATATGGTTTAGTGGCTTGTACTAGCAATGGTAACGGGAGGACGGTTGGCCTAGATGATCTTGTAGGTCCTTTCCAACTTTGTGATTCTATGATTCTATGATTCTATGAACACAGCACACCTTCCAGCTAGCCCTGGTACTAGCTGGGGCTGCAGGAGGTTTGTAGGTATTTTGAGCTGCAATTCCTGTTTGTCTTTATTACAAGTAAAATTGGGAGCATTTATGGTCTCCTGTTATCTGTATCAATGTATCTGGGATGCTTAGGAGAAATCATTCTGGGACATAGTTCCCTGCTTATTTATGTGAGAGTTTCATTCAGGATAATACACTCTAAAGAGTAGCACGTGAACCTGTTTCCTTCTCAAGCCCCTCTGTGTGATACATGAATGTAATACTGGCACATTTGTGATAACCGAAGGTGAGATATCTGAATCTCACTGGTTATTTCCCTGCTGAAATCCAGTTCTAGAAATAAATATGTACAGGAAATGCTCTATGAATTGAAATTCTGGTAATATATACATGTAACTACATTGCCATTTAAGTGGTTAGGGTACCTATAGGCTTCACCAGTAACCTTCAGAAGAGAAAAGAGGTCTCAGCACTTGGTTGTGTCACTGCCTGGGCCTACGCACAGCTTGTAAAGAAGTTAATGGTACACTTTGACATTAGCTCTTACAGATGAATCTCACCTTGCTCAGAGTCCTAAAACTGCTGGAGTTTGCAGCTTAATTCTCCAAAACTTTTCTTCATATTCTACTACATACTGCAAGGGAGTTCATATTTCTTAGTCGTTCACAGCGTTAATTTACTTTATTGATGACATCATCAGTATTTTGTCACTGTAGAGTTTAGTTGTCCTGTGTAAAGCTGACCATGGAAGTTTTGAACATTGATTTTTTTTTCCTTTCTGTAGCATCAGCGAATGATTTATCATCTTCTTCTGGGACATCAGCCAGAGGCAAGAAATAGCTCTAATAACATGCTCTAAAGTGACTTGTACTGATTGTGTGTTTAAAAACTCGATCAAGAAATGTACTCTACCTGGACAAAGGAACATTAACCAGAAGGAAAGACTGGAAAGTTCTTATAAATAAATGACACCTACCACGCACAGTATGTAGAACCCAGTTTTATTTTCCAGAAGAAAACTCAGAGATTTCTTTCACTTGTAGTTGAATGCATAACTTCACAAACTTGTTTTTTATTATTTAAAAATCTCTGAAAAAAATGTCGTGAAAATACATGTCATACACAGAAGAAGGTAGAATGAAACACAAGTTTCAAGCAGGATCTTCCTCCTGATTAGAGGCTTAGATTTTCCCAACTCAGACTTCATTAATTTCCTTTCTCTGACATTTTACAACTACATAATCCTGAAAAACAACAATAAAAAATCTAATGCAAGAGAAGACAATGAAAAATACAAACATTGCACTACTTATGGAATAAGCATGAAAATAAATATAGAAAATAGTTTTATAGGACTCATTTCTTTGTTGCCTCAGTAGAACTGTGCACGTTTGTGTGCAAAAGAGAAACAGGTTGGATGCAATTAGATGCTATGTTTTCTCAAGTGACAAAGCCGGATATTTCATGACTGATATATTATTGTCCCATAAGCAGTCACATAAGCGCTACTGGTACAACAAATGAGAAAATGTTAGAGGAAATAGAACTTCTTTACACTGGAGGGAAAGGAAAAAAATGCAGATAGTTGTACTGCATTTCATAGATGAAAATTAATTTTGATTGAGGAAGTAGCTAGAAATTGTGAACAAGTTCCAATTGGTCTCAGAGTTCTATCATTTCTAACATACAAAAAGTCCAGAAATAGAGGGAAATATTCATTTTCACTTTGCATACATGCAGTCTAAGCAAAATGGGTAAATAAATAAATTAAAAGGATGCTTTGGGTGTAAGTGGATAATGACAAACCTTTACACTAACTGTATTTGGTCTCTTTCTTATTTCATTTTCTGTATAATTACATGAGCAAATTTTTGGTCTTCTTTTGGTCACTTGAGAAAGTAGACTCAAAAGATGACATGTTCATAAACATTTTATGAACTTCTGTTGGATGCATAAACGCAATTTATTTGGGGACTAAATGGAAATCATTTTGGACAGGACAGGAATTGTTTATGTTCATAAATTCATTCATATAGTCATAATTCATACAGTCATTCATAAATACTGTCACTAGGCCAAATTTTTAGCTGTTGTAAATGGATATTAATTTATAGTTACTCAATTCTTTGCACCTACCCACATTTTGATATTTCTGCTTCATATAGATAAATTCAAAATAGAGTTCCATGATGCTGTGCATTCAAGTGTCCACGAGAATCTGATTTTGTCTCCTATTTTGAAATAGTGCTATATATAATATTTCCAGATTTATTTTCTTCTTTAATTATGGTACCATCAAGTCTATTAATACACCACAAGTAACCTAAGTTATTAACATAAGTTATTACTAGCTTATCATAGTGTCTTTGTGTAAATTCGTATAAAGTGTGTTACAGTCTACTAGAGCCCAGACATATAATGGATCTCAAAAAACATCACATTAAGGGAAATGAAATGAGAAGTCTGACTGGTTTTGTTGTTTTTTTAACTGCTTCTACTTAGCAAGAATTAACTCACAAAGAATAGAAATTAAAATTTGCTTCTACAATAATGTCACTAATTCTATTCAACCGAAATTCATCAGCTCAGTATTTTGAGCTTCATTAGGATTCCTATTCTTTTCTTCAAAATTTGTCATGTTTTTCTCAGAAATACCTCTGAAGCCTCATTTCTCTTTTCTACAGGAGACCATGGCAATTCTTTTCTAAACAACCTCTTCTATAATATGACCAGCACATCCTCTCAGGCTCTGCTTATTGACTGTTCATGAAAGCTGCTTAATGAATATTCTCAAATGTAACTTTTCCCTCCTATTTATTCTGTCAAGATGAAGAGATTTTAAATGACAGTATTGCCTCTATTTGCACAACCACTTCTGCTGCAGAAATTATCGTTAAGCAAGTGAGTCTGCCACCAAGAAGGGAAATTCTCTTCCTTTTCTCTGTGGAGGACCCTAAGGAAAATCCCAGCTCCCCATCTGAAGAGATCTGTGTAGGTTGGGGAAGAGCAGGTTATTGCCGGCTGTGCACTTGATATGAGCACCATCTGGCACTTGTAGGGTAGGGTGACTCTGGGGGAACACTGTCAAGAGCACTCTGCTGCTGCTCTAAAGAGCAACATCAACATCTTGCTAGAATCTGCTGCTGGTTTTAGCATATGTGATAACAGGCTAAGACTGGACATGGCCACTTCTTATGGGACCACATTTCCCCAGCTGACAAGGGATCCATTTCTCTCTTTATACAAGAAGAAACTGAAGTTTGGAATTTATTCTCCTCAAAGCCTGCTTAAGTAAACAAATCAGTGTCCTGATTGGTTGTTTATTTTTTTTAAATCTTCAGGGCTCTAAGGTACATGCCACGAACCTCATAGGTTTACAGGTGTGTGTAAGATCTACTAGCAAGTTTGCAGCACTGAATACAAAGAAACATTTCTTTCTTGTAAGAAGACTTAACCTGAACCTGATAAGGTTTAATGTACAAAAAATGCTGTAATAAAATATTTCCCAGATGATTTTTGGAAAAAAATCAAAGCAGAAATTTCCACAGGCAGGATAAGCAAAGAATAATCTCAGGAACAGATACTGATATTCATAGATAAAATCAAACACAAATATCAAGCTCAAAATGATTTTACACCCATACCCCATTTAGAATATACTCTCTCTTTTACCTGTTGCATACTCATGTACTCACACGTACTCATTACAGTATTGCTTCTGAAGGCCATTTGGTTGTCTTCTGAGAAAGAAAAAAATTAAAAAAGCTGATAATGACTCTCTAGGTCTACTGTATTTTCCAAGTCGTGTTATGTGCTATTTTGTCATTCTTTCCTCACACCAAAGCTATTATTATTATTTAGGGGTTAACATGTAATGCTAAACACTACCACATCATGGTTACCTTTTCATATGTATTTAGTATTTACTATGAAAGGAGTGAGAAATCCAGCAATTAGGATGAGACTAGTGAAATTCTGGCCCACTTCTAAAATCCTGACCAATCAAACAAACAATAAAGAAAAAAAAAATTAAAAAAAAAAAAACTTTAACATTATTATTGTTGAATTCCATTTCTCTTTGCACTGATGAGCTCCGTGTTTTCAGCTCTAGACTATAAAATTTATTCACAAGTTATAAGATTTTCATGATTTCAGGTTGTGGCTCTCAGAAACAAATTCAATTCCTACTGCTGAGATAGTGGGAACCACTTGGGCCTGGACACAGACAAAATTTATTTGATTTTTGTTTTCTGTTTTGCTTTCTTTGTTTTTCTTCATATAACACAATTAAAAAGCAATTTTGACAAATGAGACTGTTTTCGAAATGAGTGTTTTTGGAAGGACAGATGAGTATAATTAATTTTGTAATGTTTTTTATGCTTTTCAACAAAAAGTCAATTTTCTGTAAAATTATTTTAATCTTTTTATAAAAAAAATTATAGGATTCTACCCTAACATGACTCTCAAAACATGTATAGTGAGTGACATTCATTTATGATTATATGTGATCCTCACAGGAAAAAGCTATAAAAGGTTTATAAAATGTCTGCAAATCTCCAGAACCAGAGGACTGACTTACACCACTTGCTACAATAAGACTTGTCCTCATTTTTACAAGCAAGTGCCAAACCTGACCCGTTAGTCCATTTATGTAAATAATAAGTCCAATTCCCATTGAGAACTCCTGCTAAAGCTGTGCCATTAGAGCCATCGTGTCATTTAGACAGTCAGTGGAGAATCAAAGGCTGCCTGTGCTGCAGCAGCCCACTGCTATGTTTCTAAGAAAATGGGCTCTTAAAAAAGGAAATGTCACACCGCAGTGTGAGAGATAAACAGAGGTATATCTTTAGAGCAGCAGGCAGGGACTGTAGAAACACTCTCTGTAAATGACTTTGATCCCCTAGTGTGATGAATCATGGAGTCGCAAATCCTTTTTAGCTAATTGCTATCAGCTTGTGAGATTTTTCCTTCCATGTTCAATATCAATTTTCAGGGCCATAGGAGATAGCAGTTCTCCCCCGAGCTTGCTGGCGACTTACCGCTAAAACTGAACTAGCACCACTTAACAGTTTAAAGGGGGAAGTCATTTAATATGACACTGCTTCTAGTATCTAAAAGGGAAAAATATTAGGGGTAAATACATGCAATAGTAAACCTTTTTACTGGCAGTGACCTTCCTTTGAAAACTGTCCTTTCTGTATCCGCGTAGTATCAGTACAGCTATCTCAAAGCAGAAGAATCTTCAATTATTCAAAAGTGCTAAACTGGGAGTTTGGAAAAAGAAGAGTGAAATGTGTTGTTTTTCAGGCCTAATGACTTCACCACTAAAAACTGAAAAGAGAACAAACTTGTAAAAAACCTTTTGAACCATAGTCAAGATCTGAAAGGCAAATTAGACATATGCCCTCTATAAGTTAATTTTAAACAGTACCTATAGCACAAATTTCACTCAGTTACTAATTTTCAGTGCAATCTTATGAAACTGTATTATTTTTCCAGAGAAATCTATGTATTTCTTCCCTATTAAACTCAACAAGACTTTTCTGTTTTTCTTGCCTGTTTATCTACTGCTATGCAGAGAGTGAAGCATGACAATTCAAGAGTTAGGGCCATGCAACATCTGAACACTGCCAGAATCTTAGAAATTCTAGATTCGTAAGTGTTTCTGTAGTGATTGAATGCCTTCAGCATCTCTAACAGTCAAATACATTGGTAGCTAAACTTGGACTCAGGATCAAATTTTACAGCACCTAAATTTTGAAGTCTGGAAATTAACAGAGCAGGAGTGAATGAGCAAACTATTGGGCTAGCTAGTGGTGCAATTGTGTAAACCTGAAAAAAAATAAAGTGCATCAAAAATGTTTAGAAATATTTCGATGAAGAAAGTTATAGAATTTACTTTCATTGAATACTTCCAAGCTGAAACTTAGCCATTTCGAGTACACTTCCTGATAGCCTATCAATGGATTCAATACTTAATCAGTTTCCCCACCTAAACTAGGATCACCTTTTCAATCTGTGTATGAAAATACAAGAGTGGCAAACCAGGAGTTATACTCACTTATTCAAGGAGCAGATATAGAAAAGCCTAACTTCAGAGCAAAATTATATGTCATTTGTTGCAGGTAGGCCGAGATTTAATCACTGAAGTTATTTGAAGTCAATTTAAAAATAATAAAATTTATTTTGCAATTTATGTCCCGGAAATTATTTCTTTGGCCTTCTTATCAGGAAAAATACTTAATAGTAAAGAAGAGATGCATTTATTTGAGATTGGATAGCTTTCAAAATATGGTAATATTTTTTACGGGATTTTAACATTTAAACTTAAACCTTAGTTTATAATTTGAACTCATTCATGATCTTTAGCAAAGTACGCAGAAAAGCTTAAGAATAAGGGTAAAGCATCTGGGTTTTTTGTTACAGGGGTCATTTAACTAAATATCCAACGGGTAACTATACATATTTTCATTTTTTTCACTTGTCTTTCTGACAGATTTTCATCTCTGATAATTGACTCAAAGAATTTAGAGGACTATTAGTAGCCCAGTTCACACCATATTCTTAATGACAAACATCGTAGACTATCTGTATTGTGAAATTGTACTATTCTGATGTATTATATAATGTATTATTTTGAAACATGTTTATAAATAAGAGAATTAACAGCATTTCCTACCTCCAGCATATTTACAGAGATGTCCTTGCCAAGGAGCAAGGACAGGAGGCTGCTAGGTTAGATCTTTACCTTGGAGAGAAAATTGTGCATGTTAAATTAGACTAGAGGTAAGTTTATGGAAGGAGTTGAGGTCTGAGAAAGTCAGGCTGAGAAAGTAATCTGACTGTTGAAAAAAATTGTACAGTATAATCTGAGTTTGGTGGGAAATTTTTATCTGATGCTCTCTCATATAGTGATAAAATTATGCCTTTCAAGTGCATCATGAATTATTTTTAATTAACAAACGACAAATACACACAAATTCAAGCTGTTCATAGAACTTGGTGAAGATTTCAACACAATTTAGAGTCAATTCCAGTTCACCAAATCTGTGTAGTTATTTATAACTAGTTAAATCTTTGGCAGGTAAGGTGTGAATAAAATCTGATTTCTCTCTCATGAGGAAAGAATACTGACTTGATGTCTCTGATCTTTGAAATAAGGATCTAGAGAAATCTCGGTATGATGCTGAGTCAAGAAACCTATTATTCCAATAGAATTTCATTAATTAATTTGAGGGGGGAAAAAAGTTTCAGAGGTAATTTTGGTTTATATTATTGAGAACTGAATCAAACTGATCATTACCAGTGTGTCATGCTTTAGTAGAGAAAAAGTAAGATGAGTGCTCTTCTATTACAAAAGTAACGTATCACACTTTTTCAAAAGCCAATGATGTTAACACTAACATTTTAAATACCTAAATAGCCTTCAAACTGATCCAAGGGCTTGTCCAATGATTCCAGTAAATATTTTAAAAAGGAAAAAAAAAAAAAAAAAAAAAAAAAAAAAAAGTTGTATTTTAAAAGGGTTTATTTAAATATAAAAATATGTAAATAATAAAAAGTATCTAAATCTGTATTTTGAATAATCAGAAACAACAGGATATTATTTCCTGAGCACTGAGAATATATTTTTTGTAAACAGAGACAGTAACTTGTGGTAAAAAATTGATCTTAAGAATGTTCTATGCATTTCCTAGTGGAGTGTACACAACTTTCCACCATTTATCTGCCATTAAGAAGAAGTAATCAAAATAATGTTTGAAATAGTTAAGCAAGGTATTACTTATCAGTTAAATTTTGTAATCATATTGCTAACAATGAAAAAAATCTTATTTTCTGGATCTGCTAAAATTTTTCTGAATGAGTTTGACTCGAGTATTTGAGTACTTGAAATTTTAAGTAAGTGGCGGCAATTGAGCACAGACTGTTCTAGAACCCAAGGAATGATACAATACTAGCTCAAGTGATGTGTTCCAGGAAGGGTGACACTGCATATTGTCAGTGAAAATCACAGTTGAAGTTCAGGTGAAAAACAAGATTACAGTTTTTTCCATCTTTTAAAAATCTCGTGGAAGAATATCTCTAGTGATCTCTACCAGTACTACTACAGACCGTTATTGAGCATCTGGGCAACTTCAGCACCACATTGAAAAAAGCAGTCCTGCACTGGCTCTTCACTGTGTAATTCTCACTGATACTGGTGGGCATCCTAGCTGTACAGAGGGTAAAGGATAAGGTCACAGGATAATGAATTTAACTCAAATGAGGGAGGTTGAGTTGTCAGGATTCTGTCTTATCTTTTTTATTTTTTATTTTTTAAAGTGGCATCTTTTTCTTCCTCAGGGAGATCTGGAGGCTGTGGCTTTTTGCCTTTGAACATCCTCAAGTCAAGCATCAAGAAAAGGTGATGAGGGTTAGGGAGGCTCCCTTGACATTTGGTGCACTGGCATCAGCCTTTGCAATTATGGGCCACCTTTCTAGCAGACGGTAATTGAAAAGTGTGAACCACATGGGCTCTAGTCAATAATAGCGTCAGCATACAAATGACACTGAGGTTTCTGTGTTCACCATTCACTGTTTTTGCTTTTCACCTTTTATCCTTCTCAGCATCATGACTTAATCCACTCTAATGAGATGAGCTCTATTGCCAAAAATCATCAGCAGCACAGCTCTCTTTTGGCACCACTTGGGGCTTGTAAGGAGTCAAAAAATAAAGAGTCTGTCCATTTTCTAAAAGAGAAGACAGTGCACTTTTTGAAATCTTCTCATCTTTTCTGAGCTCTCTTTAGAGTACATGCCTCTTCCACACTTGCTGAGGAATTCATCCCATCTTCTTAAAACTTGGTCACTGTTAAGGTAACACCAACCCAAAGTGACCAGAGTACTTGAGCTAGTTTTGTACATGCCTCTCCTAGCTTGAAGGTCATTATTGGTGGCCACATGTCACTGTTTACAAACAGCAGGTGACTGCCAACAGTGGTGAGTGTGTGAATTTCCTTTGCTCTCTTTTCCTTACCCATCTGTCCATTTTCTAGAATTGTAAGTAACTAAAGAGCTTCAGTACAAAAGAGCTTCAGAAAAGACACCCTAAGATACTGTAGGTGATAAGAAGGTACAGAAAGGAAGTAACCAGCTACTTCCATGTGACTAAAAGGAAAACAGTTATTTTACAGGCACTTTATTTGTTTTGTTTGTCATACACATTTTAACTTAAGGTCACAGAAGGTCATTATCTATGAAGCACTTAACAAAGCCCTGGAATTAATGAGTTCTGTTTAACTATGGGCTTTTCATCAGACTTCCAAATGGACCCAGAAGAGAGCTCTATATGGATATTTATAATAAACAAGTGCTTTAAAAAATTGAGCTAAGAGAAATCCGTATAAAAAACAAGAACAAACAAACAGTTTAACTGTAATTGTGTTAAGTGTTGATTCTTAAATTGGGATGGTACACTATCAATTATTTTAATTGCAATGGTAATTTCCATTTTTAAAGATGAGATCAGATACGGGGGATGGGGAGGAAAATAAGCAGAAATACAATGGAAAATGTTTCCATGGGATTAGACCACATGGCTTTAACACATATACACAAGTGAGGAAAGCAGAGAATTTTGCCTCTTGGACTTCTCTCTCCCCTTTCTTCATCTCTAATCTGGTTTTTGCCAATTCCTTTTCATCTATCAGGGGCAGGCAAGTCAGGGCCATAAGTACAGATGGAGTAAATATGGAGATTAGCCTCTTCTTGTACAGCATTAGCTCCTAATACCTGATTAAGCCCAGAATCATGCAATTGTCTCCGTGTTGGCTATCAGAGTGGCAGAGCACAGAAGGGGGCAGGATGAAGGCTGATTTTGTAATGGATACTTATTTTATCCCAGTGCTCTAAGAAGATTAGGCCTGGGGTGTCACATTAGCCATGATCTCTGGGCCTTTGGTAGTCTCTTGCAGTTTTCAAACACCTCTGCTTCAGCCGTAGAACAAACAGGCAGCTTGGACGCGGTGGCCCCATGTTGTGGCATGAATAATTGCACACTGCAAACTGTTTGAAGATCACAAAGTGCTGTGTAAATTACCCAGTTTGGGCTTAGTAGAAGTGATTTGTGGTGACTTACTGAATCTTTTCACAGTTCGACATTAAACTTTCCACATTTCTCCTATCTGAGATGGAATGACAGCTGATTCATATCTTCTTCTATTCTTATCAGATCAATCTTCATAAAGCCGGTTTGTATAAACTGCTGCACTGTATGCAAACTCTGCATGCAGCACTTTGTCTTTGGTAAAGGTTCAATTCTATTTAGCTGAAACACCAAAAGATGTCTATTCAGCACAAATCCTAAATCAGCCCATGGGATGAATGTAAGGACATGTTCTAAACTATCTGTATAACACATGCCAAAATAGTACATGTGAAAACCTGTGCTATTATTCTTCCATGAAAATTTCCAGCAAGCATTCCTTTCTACTTAAAAATAAGATTCAACTTAATCAATAGGGAAGCAAAAAAAAAAAAAAAAAGATTACCCTTTCACTTGGGAAAAATGTGAAATGTAATGCATACCAAAACTGGGAATAGGAGAAAAGAAAGAGAAATACTAATTGACATGAACATTTTTACTATTGATACCTATGACAAAAAAAAAAAAAAAAATTAGTTTGTTCTAGAATTTTATTCAAAAATATATGTATTCTTAAAAATAGTGGCCACTCCACTCTGTAAGTTTAATTATATTGAAATAAGCTAGTCAGTCAAATATTTTCCTCTTATTGAACCATTTTAAAGCACTGCATAAACACATGAAAATATAAGGAACCAGTCAGAAGCATTATATTAATAAACTAAATTTCACAAAATAAAACACTATGGTTATATTTAGTTAGTAATAAATAATCTCTGAAGAAAAAATATTGTTTGTTTTCTTTAGTTTTAATTTAGTTTTAATGCCTACTTGTGACTGATGAGGAAGAATCATTTAATCTTCCTGAGGCCAGAGGGAAAAGAGAAATCCAATCTGACCTTCCATTTTTGTTTTGTTAAAATTGAAATGTTGTGGGCATGTATACTTTTATGCTCTAGTCAAATTAATTATACATCAAGAAAGTAAAAAAAAAAAAAAAAAAAAGAAATGGCAGGCAGAATGCTAATAGTGAATTAAAGTAAGAATAAATTCTAGTTAAAAAATAAAGATTTTGTGTTCACAAAATATGACCATTTCAATAATCATTTTTATCACAATTAACTGTCAGCAATTAGGGCTATCACCAAATTTAAGTATGCAGTTCATTTCCAAAGTAATGCCTCCTATTTATCTCCATGGAAACTACAACAAATACAAAGAGCACAATAGCATTATTTGATTGATCAAATTCTCAGCTACAAAACACTATTTTTCAGCATAGTCATCACCATTAGCTATGCATTTTCACCAGTGTTGCACAAGAGCTTACATGCCACATTTGTACAAGTGTGCACCAGTGGAAGCAACCCACTATTTCACAGCTGCTATGTTGACATCTTTGTTGGAAAAATGTTGCCAAAGCATTCCAGCTTTTACTGTGCTCACATCCACTGTTTGGTCTCCATCAGTGTTCAGCAAGCATTGATGAATATGCCATTTTTTCCACATGGAGGAATTCAATGACACATCTTTGTTTCATACACGCTTTCATGTCAGACATCATGCTTTCAGATTATCCCTCTGCTGCCATCTGTCTTACAGCAACAAAATGTAATGGAATATTGGTGGAAAGGTTCAAACTCTACTGTCATACCACCAACATCCACCTCTGACATCATGAGTCAACACAATAAAGTAGAAGGCATTACTTTTGGAGCAGCCTTCATATATACATATTGTTATAACTACATTTTCATTTCTATTTTCCTCTTCTGTCTTACTGAATAGTTTTTGTCTCAAGCCATAAGTTCTATTTTGTTTTCAGTTCTTTCCCTCATCCCACCTGGGGGCAGTGAGTGAACAACTGTGTGGTGTTTTGCTGCATGCCAGGTTAAACCACGGAGCAGGTAACCTTGAAGTTACAATAAATTATGAATGGAAAACTAGTGAGGTTATTATACAGACAATTATGCTCACAAATCTGGCCAGGCATCTGGAAGGATTCATCATCCTAAAAATCCAAGTGGAAATTTCTTTTTGTTTGAGAGAGGATGGGCACTCATGAAATTTGAAATCAGGTGAGAAGCTTAAGAGATTTTAGCCTGAATAGATGAAGTCATTTCTTGTATTACCTACTTTGTAACTGACTGGAAAATGTTCATTCTGGGACTTGACTAAGTCAATTTGCACTCTTGATAGTCAGCCATATTTAACAGGAGAAAAAAATGATATTTCCAGTGGGAACCCAAAAGGGACCTAACAGTGCTCAGAAACTATGGTGGTGTATGTCAGGGACTGCCACCACAATTAAGATTTTCTGATCCCCCTTGGTGCCCTGAGAAAATGCAGGGAATCTGTTAGATATGGACACATTCTCCTTGGACTTGTCCAGGAAGAGATTTTGAACTTTGTCCAGGTGGGACCGCTTCTTTCAAGGACTCTCCTAAACAAGAGTTCAGGAAGTCCTTGTATTCAACAAGCCTATCCTGCCCATCTCAATGAAGTTACAAACAAACTTATTAAAGCCGGATTAGTTAACTTACAACTAGGTAACATGTAAACTAAATTGAATACAGTTTATAGCTGTTGTCAATCTTTCCCAATACAGCCATTATCCATACGTTTCCTAGATAAGTATTTAAACTCATCATGTGCCAAAATAAAGATTAATAATAGCAATACTTTTACGGTACAACAAGAGCAGTGTATCATCACTTGGTTCGGTGAGCTTTTTCATGCTGAAAATGCAATATAAATTATTCAGAAGAGTAATCATAATCTGTTTAGGAAACAGTACGCTAATAAATAGCTTTTTCTTTGAAAAGGAACTCCTACAATGGCTGTTTTTAATCTGGCAATTTTTGTACTGAGAGATAACTGCAATTTATTCTATACTTCTTACTGAAGGCAGATACTCAAACACCCATTGATTATTCACCTTGGCACTCTCATCATTTTAATATTTTAGCAGTAAAAGTGAAAAAGGAAAGCACTGTAGTTAATGGCTAACTCTCTGAGGTTTCAGGAGCTATTGCATGTCACACATATAAAACAATTTTAATTAATTGATGTGAGACCAATAAAGAAGGAAATAGATGTGTTGACACCATCCCTTCCAATCTTAGGAGTGATATCCTCAGTAACTGAGCAAATCTGAAATGATATCTCTCTTAAGGACTTCTGGTATACTTTCCATAGAACATGTGCATTATGCTCACTATATCAGCAATATCAGCACTTCATGGTCCTCGCAGCCTTGTGTAGACCTCTAGTGATCCATGAATTAATAGAATGCGTTTTCTTTTTTTTTTTTTTTCTTTTTTTTTTTTTCTTTTTTTTTTTTCTTTTTTTTTTCCCAAATGACTAGCTGCATGTCTTGGTGATTCTTCTTGCTAGTATCGGAAAAAGACTGTCTTCTGGAGGACCACCTATCCTTGCTTGGTACAATTCACAGATCAGCTAGCAGATGGCGTTATGAGCAAGGAAAGTTCTGGGAACAAAAACAGCAGAAAAAAATCCTGTTGTTGCTATTCATTTCAGTGGTAGAGCAGCTGGGGGTAGGACCTTTACGGTTTTCCTCTATTTGAGTTTGGAAGACGCATTTCAAAGCTCAAGACCTATCTTTCTAGATTAGTGTGAGTTCTGACAGATTATTCCCCCAAAATTGTCATGTAATTAGTTCATTTACCTTTGATTTCCTAACATTTCTGTTCAGAAAATCTACTCCTCTTCTTTAAACTTGCCTTCAGATGATGCTGTGTCACTACCTAGTTCACACATGACCACCTAAAACTTGAAGGTTTTCCATACTCTTCAGACACTGTGGAGTGTAATGTATGTTATTCACTAACTATTGATAAGATTGGCTAGAATTAACATCTCTTTTTCAGCAGTTCCTATTTGCTGTGAAGGAAATTGAATTTAATACTGCAGTTTCCATTTCAATATTTCAGTAACCTCAGTCAATTATTAAGTCGTCTATTCAAATAAGGAATATTGTTCAATTTCATAAAAATTGTAGTTGCATTTTAGATTCTTCTTCATAATTAAAATCATACATTGTGAGTTAAAGCTGTGTAATAATGCAGTTCATATCTCAGTCACTTAGCTGATAGTGTTTTCCTGACAGTCTGCTTGTATGACTGTGAAATCTAAGTTAAATATGTGGAGAAGTACAGCCAAGATGCTTAGCTCCTGCAGAATTAAGGCATATATAGCAGCTCAACATGAGTATCAGTTTCCAGCCCTTTGAGGAAATAAAATATTTTTGTTGAATATGCTGTCATATTTTTTTCATTTGGATATCTCCACATATAATAGAACTAGAAAAAATGATCTGTAAGGTAGCACTATAAGTTCTGGCACTATAGGTAAAATCATATTTGTGCACTTTCTTTCACTCTAGTCTCTTACTTTTGAAAGATCAGCCAAAAAAAGTAGAAAGAAATTTTATCTATCGTGCTAACACAATGAAATTCAATAGTTCTTTCTATCTCTTGCTTATGTGCGCTATTCTAGGTGGCAAAAGAATTGGTGTTACAAGCCTGTTAAGTTTATTTTAGTGCATATGAACAATATCAAATTAGTCTAAAGTGTGCAATTCTGAAAAAACAGTGGTCTGATATGTTAATTTGATCTATGCACATAACGTGATGTTCTGACTAACTATAGATGATTAAGTTATAAAATGCACTATAATGGAAAAGTGCTACAAATGCCATTAACAAAAAGATAATTTAAAAATTCTAAAAGCAGACATATTAATATGAATAATAATTAAAAACTGTTAAAATATTAGTATTATTTCAAGTTCAATTATTGAAAGGCCAGAATTGAAATTACTTCTGAGGGTGATATTTCACAAACATATAACTTTTCCCTCCTTTTATGCTACAAACACCTTTTGATTATTAGAGGATCTCATCATAGTTTTTTTCTAAAATGTCTTGTCTTTTACAATGCACATGATGAAAAATACCTGAGAAAATCAGATCTGTACAATGAAAACTATTATTGTGGGATATGTGCCTTGTTTGCTTTTAGATGTTGGATTGTGTGTAGGAAATTTTGACAATGATTCTTCTTCAGTGTAGATTTTTTTTTAATTCAGTATTTAATTATGCTAATTTGTATGAATAAAAATACCAAGGAAACATCAGACAATTCCATTCCTGCACACACTCACTCCTGTTTTTCTATGCCAAGTATATAGATGCACATACTGATACCTACCACCTACGCCTCTACTTGAATCAGATAAGCTTTTTCACAGATTCCATTTCCAGTCTTATGCCAAAATCTTTCACTGCACAAAAAAAGTTTTTTCAGTTTTATCTGGCCATCCTCACAGACATACAAGATCTTACTCGTTTCCTCAAAACTGACGTCTCAAAGGAGATAATTTTCTCTAGACTAAGGGGGGGGGGAGGGAGCAGAATAAGAGATACTTTTTATATGAATTTCTAGCAAGGACCTGCACAACATTTTAGTCAACAATGTTAAACTTCAGGAACTGATTTAGATAAGGCTATCTTCTTGCTAAAAGAAAGACTACAGATAGCTAATGAATATTGTGTATTAAACATAACTCATCTTCAAATGAGATAATGAGATTAAACTTCTTATGAGAATCATGATGATACTAGTTGCTCATGATCTATAAATGTAATATTCCAGACAATAAGTAGTACGTTTTGAGTTAAAGACAAGGGAAACTTCCCAAGTAGTATTCTTGTGATTATTCCTATCAAAGAAATAACTATTTTTCATAAATTGAAGGTTGTTGATAATTTCAGTAGTTTTCACCAGCAAGCAAGTTCCTGCAACCCTGATGTAGATGACTGAAAAACAGTAACCTACAATACTATCAGCCACTATGTCTTGCTTCTTCTCAGAAAAGCTGTTCATTTCAAAATGGAAAGGATCCAGGACTCTTTCTTCTCTTTTGATTTAAGCAATACATTTCGAAACTTTTATTAATATCTGATCTTTCATTCCTTGAAGTGATATGCAGCTGCAATGGTTTAAGTTATTAAGATGAAATGTTGGAAAGATTTTTGGAAGAATGTATAAGTTCTGAAGGACTTCTGGTGCTGTTCCTTCATATGG
Source organism: Lagopus leucura (assembly GCF_019238085.1). Classification (NCBI taxonomy): domain Eukaryota; kingdom Metazoa; phylum Chordata; class Aves; order Galliformes; family Phasianidae; genus Lagopus; species Lagopus leucura. Next base: position 30,446,279 of record NW_024962263.1, read on the forward strand.
ATACCTGCATAGCCAACATAAGCTGAATCTGTCTTGCAATCAAAAATCTTTCTGTAAAATTTCTCATTAATTAGACCAGATCAGAGTTAAAGCAAGGATCATGAATCACCAACTTGCCAATTTTACAGCCAATTTGCACTCTTCCTCCCCTCTTCTTTCATTTCCTTCTTTTTCTTCCCTGTCTTCAGGCATTATGCGAACATTAAGAAGGCAGCACATGCTTTCATCTATGTGTACACAACTAAAGACATAAATATATTAACTATGTTATAATTTTGTACCTTTCTCTACGCTTTCAGTGATTTATATGAAATATTCCATGACAATCCTAGAGTCAATCTTTTGTCTGTTCTGCACTTCTTCAACAAACAATAATAAATATTTGGACGAATGAAAACACGCAGTTTATTTGGATATGAAAACTTCCTTTAATAGTTATAACAGCCAAAAACTGTAAGTAGACAACATTTCCTTGATTTTGCTGAGGGTGTGGATAAAGTTCCAGATTCCCGGCAGGAAATCGTGAGGAATTCACTTTTTCTTCTGAACAAAAAAGAAGAATTCAGACATGTCTTAGAAAAGACAAAAACTGAATATGAAGCTCAAACCTCGTTCCCTGAAACAGCATCAGGCAATGGACTTGTATCAAAGTTCCAAAGTCAACAAAGCTAACAATGCTTTACAAGCAGCAACAGCTCTGGTTGTGCTGGAAAAATACCTGCAAGTACACACACACAGGAAAACAACAACAACAACAACAAAAGAAAAAAAAACCAGCAAAGAACTTGTTTAGCTAGACACAGTTTAGAAGCAAGAAGAGATGTTGTAATGGATAGTACAGTAAACTCAGCTGTATTGCCCTTTACACCCATGCGTATAATTCTTCAGTTCTTCAGTTTTTGTTCCCAAACACTCCAAATGTCCTTCTGTCTAAGACAGACAGCATCACAGTGATTTTACTAGAAGTCTTACACTTACAAGCAGCACTATTAAGCATAACATGCATGTGATAGATTGATAAGAAAAAGGTAGTTTCAATTGCAAGACAGTAAAGAATATTATAAACAATTGTAAAATGAAATAAAAGAAAACAAATCCCCTGTGAAATAAAAAGTCTCTGCATAATAAAAAAAAAACCCTCCTCTCATTGCTAATTATCTGGTTAATGCTGTCAGTGGAGAGGCCTAGGAAATGAAGAACAGAACTACCCTCTCGATCCACGTGCTACCTCCAGGGCACGACAGAAACATGTTGGCAGAAGAGTGAGGAAACTTGCCCTAGTGCTCCTGGGCTATGCCTAGGGATGTCTTTTTTTCATGTGCAATAAATACACTAAAAATGGCATAAGAAGAAAAAATGATGAAACATCTTGACAGCCTCTTTTAAAGTTTGTCAAAGATTTAATAAACTACTAGAAGTGCAGCAAGCCTGTCAAGGCGTAGATGGCTCTGTGCCTGAAAACCCTTATACACTGTCCATTACCACAGCTAATCCAGCCTCAGGCTGGATTAATTTGTATGATGTTAAAAAGCCCTTCCAGCTATCCAAAGGTGTCAAAGTAGGCTAGTACAGACAGAATGCTTGGGAATACAGCCATAGCCATTGCACTGTGGGAATACAGCCAGGTGTCCACTGTTTTAACCATACCAATTTGTCTACAATATCAAGACTGTATCCCATCCTCCTGTGCAGACACATAACAAGTCAAGTTAGAAAGAGCTATACTGATGCTGGATAAAGAAACGTTCCCAGACTTTGAGCAGATCAAAGATCATCCTAAGGCTGAGAGTTTACACACCTATTATTGTTGACAGCAAAGATAGAAGAGACTTCCTTTTCTTTCAAAAATAAAGATGGACGTTTTGAAGTCCAAAATGAGACGAGTTTAGTAGTTATACTTAGGTCTATTTCTCCTTTTTCTCCTTACAAATGACAATAGGAAAAACATATATCAGAGTAACTTTTCATATTAAAATATTTGCATGAGCATCACAACAGTACCATAAATAAGAAAATTCATTTGGTTTGGGTTTTTAAATTATCTTCACAAGTTTAAGGAGTGAAAACACATACTTAAAGTATAGAAGAACATGCCAACAGTGACACCTCATCAAAAATTTTGCCTCACTGTTCAAAGAATACTTTTATAGAAACAAGACTTTCTGTTAAGACACAAAAAATATGGCAACACATTTTTCTAACTAGCTTCTAGTATTGTTCATAGCAAATTTTTCAAAATGCCAGGAAAAAAAAGATAGAAATTGGAAGATTTTTATATTACTTATTCCTCAGACTTCAGTGCCAAAATCACCTAACATTACAAATAGATATATATTTTAAGTAGGAAATTCTAGGATTCTTATATAATTTTTTTCATTGCAGTACTTGGAGCCATGAGAATCATACTGTTAATATTAATGGAATTAGCAACTTAGTGTTTATGTTTGAGGAAATAAAATGGAACTGCTAAACTACTTTTCTTTCTAATATCTGGAAGGCCTGTTACCAATAGAGTAGTCCTTCCCAGTCTGAACAATTTTATAATGGAAATATTATGCTAGATACTCTATATTTCCTCGGTTAGTTTTTACACTAGGGAATGACTAAGAAGTAACTGAAGGGGAATAAGCATCAACCCTGCTGCATGGTATGGTTGTTTAGAAAGATGACTCTGTATTTCCAAACTATATATTCTGAAGTTCAAATATATTTATGTTATTATTTGAAAATTATATTTCAAACAGAGAATCATGCATTTTGTGTCTTATACCTATGTCACTTTTGAACTATGAAAATATGAAAGTTGATTTATAGATGACTGCCAAGCTAAGTATGTTGGGATTTGTGGCATCTTGAATGTGGCCAGTAGCTGAGTTACAATCCAGTTGCTTGCTCACTCATCCCCAGCAGGGTATGAAGAAGAATGAGAAAGGCAGAAGTAAAATAAATTCATACTTCAAGATGAAAGAAATTAAATAAGTGTAGAAAACACTCACAAAACATTGATGCAAAGGCAAGCACCTAGAACATCACACCAACAGGCCAAAGCCCAGACAGTCTGTATGCAATGGCTACACTGAAAGACTACTCCTCCTTTCTACTCTTTATTCCCTAAAGAGTTCATTATTTTGGAAAACTGCAGATATTATGCAACAGCATATGTTATATAAATATATATGTCATATAAATTGATTTTGAATAACTCAACTTACCAAGACTTTTTCACTATTTGTGTGTACTACAACTCATTTGCAGAATAAATATCACTGAAAATGGCAGGGCCTGAATATTACTTTAGGGTGCAATCAATGTGACCCAAAACAAACAATGAAAACCAAAATTGATATAGGGTGCATTATGCTAGGTTTATAAAACTGGAAAAAAAAACATAACCATAAGATGAAAACAACATTGCTTATAAACATAATTGATTATTTAGTTTTTTGAACTAATATTTGACCCTTGGGATATACAGTCAATATCCTACTGGAAGACAAGAGCACTATGCAGAGGTAGTTTGGGGAGTTTTGTTTCTAGATCCATTGCCCAGTGCATTTTAGTTTAGTTTAGTTTATTTAGTTTACCAGCATGAGCCAGGACAGTTAGAGTGTTAATAAGAAAAGGAAGAACTAGAGCTGCTTATGTTAAAGAGTAATACAGAATAGAAATGATGATGGTGGAATAAATAACAGAAAAGGAGTGTATTTCATCCAGAAATTAGCAAACATCAGTAACCATTAGCAATATCCCATTTGAGTCACAGCAATGTAGATTATTTGTATGATATCAATAATTAAATGAGAACATTTATATAATATAGCATTTGTGTTAGGGAAATGGAACTCTAGAATTTGGATGTTTCAAATAGCTTTTCTTATACTTCTGATTATTAATATGATTTTCAAGAATGTCTTACTAAAGAAGTATAAACAAAACAGAAAATTCTCATTACTTATTAGATCATAAAAACAACAAAAACTCACCATTATTTTGGGTTACATATTTTGAGGAATGAACAAACCAGCCTCTGGCAAACTAATTCAGTGATATCCTAAAAATCAAAACCTGTTTTAATTTCTAAATAATTCTATTTTAACTTACCATGTAATGTAGAAAGGCAAAAAAGGTAAAATTACTCATTTGAAGTGGTTCAGTGAAGTACAGAATTCAGATTCCTGTCCATCCCCACTTCTAGTAACGCAATATACTATAATATAACGCAATATATATCATACTACATTAAGAGAACCAAGATCATCGTAGAGACAATCAGAGGATTGTCTCAGGAACAATTCTGAAATAGCTCAGCCTTCTGTAGAGGTTAGTGTAAAGCCAGATTGTAGCTGATACAGAGAAAACATCAAGTAATGCAAGCTTAGATACAGAGTCCTTTGTCATAATTGTGCTCTATCTTCTGACTGTCTTACCTCTGGTTTATTAGCCTCTTTGCTGTTCTCCCATCTCCAGTTGCAGAAGAGGGACTGTTCATCTAGGTTACCAGTCGTGCTTAAAGGTATATTTTTTCTTCTGTTTTTTGGTCACATATGGTTTTGATGTCCTGTTTTAACTGGATTGGACGGAGGCTGTCTGATAACTTTTACCAGCTGAAGAAGCACACTCAGCTACATTCTGATCTCACCATGTCACCCCCTGTGTATGGGAACTACTGAATCATGGCCTGAACCACTGATTGATCACCTGAGGCAAGCAATGAGTCAGCCATGGGAGTACTGGTGAAGGCAATTCAGCTGTGCTGCCGGAAGGGGTGGAGCCTGGCTCCACCTCTCCTAGACCCCATTCAAGAGCTGACTACGAGTGTGGAAGGATCTCTTTTGGAGATCTAGTCTGCTGGAGTTTCATAAACAACTTCAGGATATGGGTAAATGTCCTATTTATTCTCTTTTTGTTATTATAATCTGTTTTGTCTAACTCTCTTCTTTATTTCATAATTATAACATCTTAATATTCATTGATTATACACCCTGTAAGGTAGGAGAGGCAGAACCATACTAATAGGGTTCAGTTATACTTGCAGCATGCAAGTTACATGGGACTGGTTCAGTGTAAGCTGATACTACCTACCTAATTAAGCCACAATATTATGTAGCTGACTACAGTATGTGTGTGCTTATGGTTCTCCTGTGTTGCATTGCCTGTAAGTCTTGAAACCTGGGCACATTCTCTATTTGTCATAAGCTTTTCTGGTCTGAAACAACAGTCTTGGATAGATAGACACTTATGTTTTAAAAAGTCTTGGAAATTAGGTAGCAAGTTGTGCTTCTGTTGACACTTACGGATTCTATGTGAGCATACAGGCACACAGAAATAGGGTCTCTACTGAAGTTAGCCTTTCTATATATGGATATCCTTGATTAATATTGCTACTCATGTAATCAAAGAAATATGCAAATAGTACAGTATTCTGTTTGCTTTTGATTGTCTACCTAAGCCAATAACTGACTTCAAAACTAGACTCCACATTATAGCAGTCTGCATAAACTTTAGTCACATCCATAATGCTACTGCAGAAAAGAGAAGAAGGGTAAAGGGAACCTATATAAAAGTGGATAATCACAACAATCAGCACAGGGGAATTGCCTGTTCTGAAACAACTAAGAAAAGGTGGAGAAACTAAATCCAGAAGCAGTGTGCCATAGTCAGAGGTGTCAGAAATAATACCATTTGACTCAAGCTTGACAATTTAGTGTAGTGGTAACTCTCCTCTAAACTTTCTACCTTTGTGCATTCCTCAGTGCAGTCCTATTCTGTTTTATTACAGAAGCTGTATGTGCATTAGCATGTCTCTTTCTCTGTAACTACTTTTATGCTTATGACTAATGGGTTTCATATTTTTCTCAGTGTTCCACCTCTAATGATTTGTCTCCCATCAAACCCAAAGTATAAACAAGATGTGGCATTACAGCAATGCAACCATGTCTAAATAGGAACAACAACATACTTCAGCCATCTCTTTGTACAGTATTGAAAGATATGTATGAAATAGTAATTGTTTACTACTTTCATATGAAAACAACAAATGATGAGATAGTATTTAATAAAGTCCTTTGCAGCTCATAATCAAGTGAGAAATCACAGTCATAGCCTTTGCAAAATAATTTAAAGCTGTACATATCATAAAGCATATGAGCATATTTCTGTCTTGTTCAATTGGTAAACAATATATCTACAAGCTTTCTCTCCTTTTCCACACAGAATAAAGGGATAAGTAAATTAAAAAAAAAAAAAAAAATACTACCAAAGAGCAGCTACAAGTTTGATCTTTCTCTATACCACAAAAGAGAAAAAGTGACTGCAGTATTATCAGCAAGAATTTCAACTATTTCTTAGAAATTTTTTTTTCAGAATCACTCCACATTCCAGAATTATGCAGATGGAACACAGTGGAAAATCAAATACTAGCACAGAATAAAACTACAGGGATTGTAGTAGAGCGCTGTCTCACCCACGGCTATTATGAGGTGGAGAACAAAGCCTAATTAAACTAAAAGAAGAACTGCTATGGCCCACACTTACTGCTCTTAAAGCAACTTTTCTCTGATTCAAGTGGAAATGAAGTGCCTTGTTAAGCATATCAGCAGTTAACTTTGACACTATGTTTATGTACATGGTTTATTTAAGACAATGAAAAATCTTTTTTTACCTTCCTCCACAAAGGAACTAGTACTCTTATTAGTCTTCTTGACCTCTAAAAAAATTAAAATGTAAAACATAAAAGCAAACTAAACCAAACCATATATATTAAAAAAAAAAAAACAAAAACAAAAACAAAAAAAACCTCTTTTTTTACCCAGTTAAGCAGTTTAGAGTTTGGTATGAGCTTGGATACTCTTCTTTCAGTTCCAGTTACTGAGATTCATCTCTCCATTCTTTTTCACATCTTCCTCTAATTTTTTACATACTTAAGTATTATTTCTATTTCTTCTTGGACTTAAGTTGCTACAACTTTATCATAACATCTGAATCTCCATAAAAATCTCACAAACATCAAAAATTTTGGAAGAAATTAACTTTGTTCCAACACTCTTGAGTATTAACATGTAGCTTTGGAGAAGTCTGAGCAAGTCCTTCTGCCTTTCACTACTTGCAGTTTCAAGGAGAATTTAATTTTTTTGTATCATATTAACTACAGCTTCGCTCATGATATCTGAATATACTTATGCTATTAATTGTCTGCAATTGCAAAGATAAGCTAAGTCTTCCTTTCTTCAGGCTCTGAAATACTTACCTGATCTTACTACATTTTCCCTTGGTCCAAGTTCTTACGTAGACAACTTGTACTTTTTAGATTCCTGTTTCTAGTCTTATAGTCTTATATAGTAGATGAGGAGAGGGAACACATGAGAGAAATAATCAGTCTTAGCTATCATCTTCATTAGCTTTTCTTGAAATTCCATAATCTTCTTTATTTTTTTCCCATTTCATCTTTTTAATAACAGTACAACCTTCCTGATTTCCTGAAGTCCACTGTGACCCTCTGCAGAAATTTCTGGCTACCACTCTATTTAGTGCTTTTCTTTTTTTTTTTTTTTTTTTTTTTTTTCAGGTTTAAATGTCATCCACATGCTTTATTTCCTTGGGTAGAAGATTTCCAAAGATTTTTAGCCCTTATATAAATACACATATATACTTATACATATCCACTTTCAGGTATTTTCAAGATGCGTTATATTCCATTTACACAAGGAGCTCACATTCAGCAGAAATCAAACATAATTACATTCTCCACATTTTCCTAAAGAAAAACTCCTGCACCTATATTGTCTCTATAAATTCAGTTACCGTAATAGTCTTAACAGGCAAATAAACACCTCTCAAAGACCTGATGAACTGATGTTCCAGAGACAAGAAACCCATTTCCCAGTTGTTCCCAGGAACAGTGAAAAAGCAGAGATGGTGCATGCAATATTTGGTAATAAAGGAGTAACTTAGTATCGTAGCACAGGATTTCTCATCCTGAGCTTTTTTAGTGACTCGTGCAGCACAAGGAATATTTGTGAAAGCAAGGAGGGTTTTGGAGTTAGCGCTTGTTATGTGACTGTCATTCTGATACACAAGTTTTGTTTTTAATACCCTTATTTTCAGTGAGAAACGTAATCAGATTTTTATAATCAATAACACAAATGTTATTTTAATGACACCAGGGCAGGAGCCATGAATATGATTTTGTGACTATGTGTTCTCCAGGATTCCTAACTGAATATGTTTATGAAAGTGATTTCTTTAGTTTTTCCATTAACCTACACAATTCCCCTTCTGCAGAATGCTTCTATTTCTTTTCATGATAACACAAAAACAACATATAATGTCTCAGGCCAAACAATGAAATAGTGATCTAAAAGGCTAAAGACCCTTTGATCAGGGTATTAGAGGTTATTCACAGAAAAACTGTTGTGCTTCCAAAGTTTTATGTTATAACTTAATATGCTTAATCAATCTCAGCTGCACTAGACCTATTGGTAATTCTGTTTCTATCATCAAACAAGCCTTATGGCATTGAATATAGTGGTAGTTCATAATGAAGCACTTCGTATAGAAGCAGCTGTCTCCTCACCTGTTTCCCAGTCCATCCAGAGGCCTGGAGAAATTCTTCAATTTAGCAAGCAAACTTAAGTCATTATTAGAAATGACAGGGAAACCTGATGAAATTGTACTTTCAATTGGAAAACAAAATTGCAATCAGACCAACATGATTTCCTCATGGTCTGACCATGCTAATGCCAAGTCGAGACATGGGCAAATGTATTTAAAAGTCATAATGGAGTATTACCATGCAATCTCTTTTTACTGGCCCTTATTAATATAAAACTTCAATTTGCATGTAAATGTGGTCAACTTTCATATCATCAAAATACATGAGGCCTGGGAAAGTAATGAATTGAAGTTTGATGCAGCAATTACTGACGTTTATAAAGAATTTTAAAGAGGTCATTCTAGCCTTGGCTGAGAAAATGAGGAAATCAACAGGGAATATTGTCAATATAGCAACAGTGGGAGTTGGAGTCAGTCCCAGGTGTTAGAAGGCCAGATGATGATTAATAGAGAGGGAGTATGAAGCCTTTCACCCAGAAGGACTGGGCTGGACCTGGAGCTCAATAACAGAGCTCTCATGAAAAGGTTCTTGCTGGGTTCCCACTTTAGCTGCTCGAAATGTGTTCCAGGGGGAATAAAGTAGCAAGTGTTTATGAGAGAGAGCAGTGCTGAAGGTTTAATTGGTCTCCACATCCTTTCAGCTCCCTTCAGTAGTTGATATGCAGTTTAACCTTTTTTTCCCCACCTCAGATACTCCAGTGCCACTGGGATTTTAATAAGGCACTAGCTTGATAGCTTGAAAAGACTTCTCTTCTAAATTGAGTTAAACCACCTTATTGTATAATAATGACCATTTATAAATCTCTTGATTTAAAAACAGCCCAAACAAACAAAAACCTAGAAAATATCATATTACTGAAACATTGAAAACTTAAAGATAGTGGAGTTGTTTTGAACTTTTTTTTCCTTTTGTTTCCTTTTCTCTGAAAAATTTCATTTAGAGGAAAATATTAAATAGGTAAAAAAAAAATCTATGCAGGAATAAGAGCTCTGCGGTATTTTCCCACTTTTATAATGAAAAAAAGCATTGTAAAGAGTGGACACTGTCCAATGTGGAGGATTCAAAGCAGTGAGGAACTGGTTGGTGGTAGACAACATGCTTAGTGGTTGCAGTCCTAATTCTGCAACATTGCGTACTTCAGTATAATTGCTTATACAAGTCTGAAATATATGAAACATTTTCAAGATGCTCATTTCCCAAACCAATAGTTCCACATGTATATGCAGCAAATTGGTCAGTAATTACATAGATAACTCAGTAAAGAATCAGGCCCCAGGTTTCTACTGCTTGCTAGGACTGACGTGTGTGGTGGCAGCAAACTGATTTTAATGTTCTGTGGCTTAGTCTTCCTATCTACAAATAGAAATCTATACTTTTTTTTTTAAATCTTCTTAAGATTGGGGATGAAGTTCAACTAATGAATGTTTTGTATGTGCTTTGGTATCTTGAAATGGAAAGTAATAAATGTTTCTAATTTCTTTGTGGGATTTTTTTCTTTTTTTGTTTTCTGGTTCTCATTAAAAATAAGCCATAGAGCTGGTAAACTGTTTCTTCTATGCAAATAATATCAAAGTCATTGGTAAGAATCAAGTAAAGGTAAATAATGGAGTAAAAATCAATTTCTTCCACTCCTGTTTTTTCCTTTTGTTTTCAAAATCCAATTTTCAGTTATGTTATTTCAAATAAGTCTCTAGATTAGTTAAGCTTTTTAGGTTACGTTAATTGAACAAAGATAAGCACTTACATTCAAGGTTTCTTGGATGCTACAGTATTTTGATACGTTGAGAATAAGCTCCAATGAAGTTTAAGAAACAGTAAGCAACCTGACCAACACTTTGAAATGCTATTGTGAGAATTACTTATTGTCATTTACATTTGCAATAGTAAAAAATTTTTGTTCTGTAAATACTTGAAAATGTTCACTGACAACTGAAATTCTGAAAGCAGGGAATCTCTTTCCCTATCACTTTGCAAGGCTTATAGACAGACATTTCACCCAAGGGATGGCATAGTAAATCAATGTTTATATTTCTACAACCCTGGAGACTCCTTGATCTAAACATTTGTAACTCATGCTAATCTGGATGGTGAGTGATAAACAGGCGCTTGCTATGACAGAAGGAAGGCTGAGAAACATTGAAGAAGCAACAGTTATAAGTTACACTTGCATTTCTCAAACAGTTTCCTGACACACAGGATCCAATACATATTTGGGGAAAGGTGTGATTTTTAGTAGACCTGAAGACAAGTGAATACTGAAGAGGAAATAATAGCAAGAAGAGTACACAAAAAGTAGTATACCTATCCTGAGGCTTAGCAACAAGGATTTATTTTACTATTTAATGAATGAAGAGTTTCTTTATGCTTGTAAAAGCATGAGCAAACACTATTAGTCTAGATAGATCTACCATGTGTGCTATTTTCTTCAGTTTTCAAAGCTGACAATAAAAAAATCATGATGAACAAAATGAAAGTTTGTTTTAAGGACATAGTACAGTTTCATAATCTTATGTTTTAAGTCTTGAAAAGCATGTAGATGAGGCAATAAAGATCACCTGCATCAAAATCTGGGTCACCAAATCATTGGACACATAATAAACTAGACTGTATAATCAATGAATATTAAGATGTTATAATTATGAAATAAACAAGAGAGTTAGGCAAAGCAGATAATTACCCCTTCAAAGCATGAACCAATGATCAGGATGACTAAAGGGTAAGCTTTCTCTAATACAGACATCTGCTATATCACAATGCTTATACACTTTTCATCATGACGCATGTTGGTACAGTTCAAGACAGTGATGAGGAGTGAATGTCCATACTCATTTATGGGCCACTGCTCAATGATGTTACTGGAGGCATGTGGTTGTGAGGTGCAGGTCTGTCCAATGTTCCATCAGTCCCATGTAGATCATCAACCAGGTGTTGCACGCGATCTGACAGTAACACTGGAACGCTTTGATGGCATTTCGTTCCTCCTGGTGATCCTGAAGGCTCAAAGACTCATGAGGAGTAATACAGATGTTTCAGAGGTACCAAGAGGGGAAGGTCTGCTCCCCAGGGCAAGATACAGGCTGTATTCCTATCCTAGATCAACACTTCCACTTGTACTGGGACACATCCTGGCTGCCTGTACCACACCTTCTGGCCGGAGCCTCCCACCTCCAACCATCTCCCCCAAGGTGCAAGTAGGCCACACCATTTGGGTCCTACCTGCACCTTCCACCTTGGGTGCCCAGACCTAAGTTCTCAGAGACAGGGAGCAGAAGAATATTTTCATTACCAATCTGGGGTCTTACCTGATGTTCAGTGCTTATAACTTGTATTCTTAGCAGGGTGGCCCATGTTGTCTGCAACATTCTCAGGGCACTGGGTCTGCTGTCTGGGGGTCTTTCATTCAGGTCCCTCAAGATTTCGTACAGTCTTTTCATCCACTCCTGCAGGGACTGAGAGTCTGTCTTCAGGGCAGCCTTAAGAATACCATTATAATGTTCAATGAGGCCTGCCCTCATCGGATTATATGGCAGGTGAAATCGCCATTCGATGTTATTTTCTTTTTCCCAGCACTGTATCACTGCACCAGTAAAATGAATCCCTTGGTCACTCTCGATGACTTGAGGCGTCCCATAGGCAGACATCAGTTTAGTGAGTTCCTTGATGGTATATGCCTGGTTTGCTCTCAGTACTGGATAGTGTCAACACAGGTCAGGGCATATCTTGCCCCCTCATACCAAGGAATGCCTTGGTACATCATGCCAGACATAATTGACCTGCCATTGCTGGAGAGGATTGTGTCCCCTAGCAAGATGGACTGTTTTGGGCAATGATCTCGGTCTCATCTTGAAGCAAACGTCACAATCCCAGCATGCCTGGATGATGTCAGGTAGCTGTATGGGCAGTCCCCATGCTTTAGCAGCTGCCCACATTGTCTTTTGTCCAGCATGCCATAGCTTCTGATGTAACCAACAGGCGATGTTCTCAGATGGCGAATTCTCAATCCATCGAACTCGGGCCAGTGCGTCAGCTTCATCATTTCCAAGTGATTGTAGGGGCTCATGACCAGAAACGTGGTAGACACATATAGTCCTGTGTTTGACTGTATTCCATGTGTCTAACCACATGTCTTTGCCTCAGATTGGCCAGGCGTGGATAGTCCATTCCTGGGTGGCCCACTGCGTAATCCAAAGAATGAGCCCCCCCGTACACAGCCCAACTATCTGTACAGATATTCAGGATACTGTCACCAGGTTCCTTGGTTATAACTATCCACATGGCTCACAGTTCTGCCCATTGGCTGCTCTGATCATCCCCCTCGTCAAACCAGATTGTCGCATTGGAAGGAATGTATGCTATTGCTCTCCACTTGCTTGGGTTGCCCTTGCTGGACCCATCTGTGTACCAGGCATTTTCAGGGATAGGATATTTTCCCTCCCGAATGGGACTCTTCTCTGGTGGAGCGACCACTGTTTCTTCTGATGCATCACTGTGATACGTTACTGGGTCTAGGATCTTCTGGAGTTCTTCTTTTAAGCGTTATGAAGACAAACTGCTCCTTTGGCTGAAGTAGGCAACCCATTGTGCCACTGTTCGTGCTTAGGCCACCCCTATCTTAGGAAAGTGGGTGGGATACTGAAGAACGTGTTTGCTAAATCTAGGACACAATAATAGGTTTTTATCTCCCTACTTAATGTGCCCATTAGGGAGGCAATATTGGGTACGGCTGCATGAATAGGTGGCGTGACCTTATTTAATTCTCTGTAATCCACTGTCATTCTCTACATGCCATTGGGCTTTCGCACTGGCCATATGGGGAAATTATATGGGCTGTGTGTAGGTCTTATAATGCCCACTTTTTCTAATTCCTGCACCATTCTCGATATTTCATCTTGCCCACCCAGGAGTCTATACTGTCTTACATTAGTAATCCTGCATGGGTTCAGCAGGCAAATAAGCCCATGTTTCACATGGCCTCTTAATATTGCCTGCACCTCCCAGATACTGATACGTCTCTATCAAAGTCTGAACTCTCCCACAGTTGTCTGGAGAGCCAGACCCCATAGAATATCTATGCCCAGGATGTGTTCTTGGACTGGGGCAATAGACACCTTATACTCCGGGGTGGGAGATGCCCAACCCCCTGTTTCAATCATGTTTGGGTGACAGGAATAGTCTGTCCCCTGAAACCGACAATCATCACTGTCTCCATCAAATTTGGAGATATCTCCATAGATAATTGATGCTTCTGCTCTGGAGTCCACTAATGCCATAACTCTCTGAATATTTTTTTGGGACCAATAAATCATTAATTCTACATAGACCCTCCAGTCCCATCTGGAGGCCCTAGGGGAACTAACATCCCTCATCATGCCATGAACTGTGATATGGCCAATTCTTTTGCTTCCAGTGGCTCAGGTATCGTGGCCCGAGACACCTGAGGCAGCTTTTTTTTCCCCTATTAGGAACAATGAAATCTTCTAGGTTCCATGTCGTTGTTGATATTCTCTCTATAACCCTTACCTTTGATTTCTTAGGGCAGTTCTGAAATTTTTGATTGTCCTTTAGTTGTCTCCAAAGCTGGAGAAGGACAAGGTTCGGCTGGCAGTCAATCTTAGCGAATTGGACCCCAGCCCAAATTAAATCATTAAACATTTGTTTTCGGGAGACCCTTATGGGTCCTAATTGAGGAGCTTGAGTGGCCAGCATTTTGGTTTTAGTCACCAGCAGGACCTCAGCTTCTTCCAATGTCCAAATATTGTGCCTAGTCTGCAGGCATTCTGTTTCTCCTAGCTCAGTCACTAACTGGGCAGCCTGCTGGACTACAGCTTCTGAGGCCACCAGGGGATTTAATATAGAGACTGAAGTACCATACAAATGAGTGGGAGCTTGCTGTAGAATCAAGTCTCTCATCCTTGATGAGAATTTGAACATAACAGGGCCATCAAATGTATCTTCATAAGTTGCTTCCCTTATGCCTCCATGGAGGACCACATCCCCGTATGGAGAGGTATATCAGATTTATTCAGCCATACCATACGGCAGGCCACCATTAACCATTCTATTATAGAATGGCTTTCATCAAGATATTGATTACCCGCATATAACCTCTGCCTGAGAGCAGGATGGACAGACATGATGGCCAACTTGGCTATTTCCAGGCCATTCACCAAAACACTTTGTGCCCCAGAATCCCACAGTCTTAATAACCAAGCTGGCACTCTAGTCTTCTGCCAAAATCGCTGTACTAAATCCATCAATTCTGTTGCCGTGTATGGCCAGGCTGTTACATGCAAATGAGTCTGGGCAGGGGGCCACTGATCAGGTGGCACCCCTGTCAGTCTGCCCTGTACTTTTTTTGTTTTCTGAGTTATGATAGGACAGACTTCTAGTGGATCTGTCAAAATCAGATATTTGAGATCTAATTTGGATTTTTTTATTTTACTGATCAATGAATTCTGTTGATTCAGGAGTCTGGTCATTGTTTACCAAAATGTTATGAACTTGACCTATTGGAAGATGCAAAATTGGTTTCTTCCCTGTTAACATGCCAAGTTCTTGCTCTAACTTTTCGATATGGTCTTTCAAAAGTTGATTTTAATTCTCTAAAGTATTATTCCTCATTTCAGCATGATTTAAAGCATTTAGTAGTGGCTATGTCACTGCAGAGGCAGACAATTGTCTTTCTTTAGTGATCAGTATATCCTTGCTAAGTCCCTGAAAGTAATCTGCCATGCGACACATAACGGACCCCATTTTTCAATGATAACCACTAGTTCATAATAGGAAAATCCCACAGATCCTGGGATCTGCCCTGGAATTATTTTATCTAGAGGGATATTTTTCTCCCCCTTGACACTGATGTTTATAGAAATTCCAAAGAAAAGACATAATGTAAAATTTAGTAAATTTGGCCTGCCTGGTTCACCAAGTGTATAATCAATGAATATTAAGATGTTATAATTACAAAATAAACAAGAGAGTTAGGCAAAGCAGATTATAAAAACAAAAAGAGAATAGATAGAAAGCTTACCTATATCCTGGGCTCACTTACAAAACTCTAGTAGAGTGGATCTCCAGAAGAGATCCTTCCCCCCTCATAGCCAGCTCTTAAATAGGTCTAGGAGATGTGGAGCCAGGCTCCACCCCTTCTGGGCAGCCTTCACCTGTGCTCCTGTGGCTGACTCATTGCTCACCTCAGGTGATCAATTAGCAGTTCAGGCCATGACTCAGCAGTTCCCATACACTAGACTTATGGAAAAGTAAGTTTTGAAAAGCTAGGGAAAATTTTGTTCTTAATCGTGCAAACTATCTCTGCAACATAATACAAATTAGGAAAAAATATCATTCTTATTGTACATTTAAATATATTTTTGAGAATTAAGTAACAGTATTGTAGGGAAGTATTATCAGATATTAGAATACTACATTTACAGAATATTCCTTCCAAACAAATTCATAACTTCCACAGATAACAGAAGTAAATATATATATATAAGAGAATTTAGGAAATATCTCCTAGGAATAAGATTCTATGGAAAGAACAACTTTTTGTACAAGCACTGATTCCACTTAAGAGGAAAAACTGCTTTAAATCCACAGGAATAATTTGTAAAGGAATCCTTAGCACTAACTGTTTCAGTCTACAAATCTGCTCTTAATAGTTCTCAGTAATGCTAGGCACTGCCAGAGATATCAGGGTATCTACTGAGCAAGAAAATGCTCTGTCTCACAGTTCCCATTTCCCAACACAATCCTTCTGCTAGAGTACATCTATGTCTCTAGTTGTAAATAGGTCACTAAGCACCAGAAATGCAAGAGCCTTAGAGCCACAAAAATCCAGGAGGAAATCCAGTGGCAAAAAAAAAATCTAGTGGGAAGAAGCAGACAGATTTCTGGTCATTATTGATCTGATTATTTGTTCATTCATGTATGCAGTCAATAGATAGAAGTGGAACAAAATCCAGCTAACAGGGACCAGAAACACATGTATGATCACCCATTACCCTGACCTTTGTAAATGATCTCATCATAATCTGACTGACGAAAGTGTGATTTGGTTATGACTAACCTTTCTGGCGTATTAGGGATCTTAGGAAGAACTGAGGACCTCCAATTCCTTCTCCATTTATCTTTAGATAACAGGAGAGTTTAGATGACTGGGCTTGTTAAACTTGGAGAAAGCTCTAGTGAGACCTTGTTGTGGCCTTCCATTACTCAAACGCACTTATAAAGGAAGCTGACTTTTTTGTATGGTCTGATAGTGATTGGAACAAGGGGAATCAATTTTAAACTAAAAGAGGGGAGATTTGGATTAGATATCAGGAGCAAATTCTTTATTCAGAGGGTAGTGAGACACTGGAACAGCTGTGGGTGCCCCATCCCTGGAGGTGTTCAAGACCATGCTGGATGGGGCCCTGCGCAGCCTGAGCTGGTGTGGGGCAACCCTGCTCATGGCAGAGGGTTGGAACTAGATGATCTTTAAAATTTCTTCCAACAGTTGCCATTCTATGATTCTGTTATTACCTAGTACTTGAAAATTGCTTTGTAAAATGAGGATTGAAACCCTCCCTGAGATTCAGACCCCAGAATATCTGGGATTCAGAAAACACAGTAGCAAGGCAAACGAAACAAAATAAAACAAAATCTTAAGTAGGGAGCTGCCTCTTTATTTAAAATGTCAACATTTACACACAGGTAGATGATTTCTTGTAATCCAGCAGTAAAAAAATAGTCGAAATATTTGGAGTTGATGTATACAGTTGTATCTCCAAAGTCCTAGAGGAATGTTCAAGAGATGAAGAGGGAAAGCAAAAACAATTATATTTCAGGCTCACCAGTAGATTATATGTTTGTCTCAAACCATATGCACCTTATTTTAATCAGTAATCCTAAATGCCATCACAAGAAAAAAAAAAAGCAAAAAAAAAAAAAACAAAAAAAAAAAAAAAAGCTGAAGGGTATTAGAAGGAGGAATTTTGTTATACACACATATACACAAAAAGCAAAATTAGTATTGAGGAATATATCTAGACAAGACTATCCTCAGGCAGATTTCTAAACCTAAATTTATTTTACCCTTTCTCTTCAAAGTTGTAGTAATTATTTCATCACAAATTCCCTCGGTACTGCCTCTTGTCTTTACAGCATGCAGGTAAACACACAAACGTGAATTTCCTTCTGATTACACAGCACACTGACATTGCTTCTTAGTCCTTTAAACTCACCCCCAAGTGAACTCACTACCCAGGTTTCCCTTGAGAAAACCTTCGTTTTCATTTCTTCTGTACAAATTTGAAGAGTTTTGTCATTACATATACTATCAAAGTTATATGATATTTTTACATTTAGGAAGGACAATCTAAACACTCCTATCAGAACTTTTCACCTAGGCTCCTCCTAGTGTTCCTCTTAATCCCTTACCCCACCGAGTTTTACACTTTCAGACCATCTACCTAACTTACTCTGAAGTTTTTTGCTGTTCATGCATCTTTTAGTCTGTCCCTGCACTTTACCTCTCTACATGTGCATTTTTTCTCCCTCTGTATTTATTTACTTCTTTGTTACACTCATAAGTAGATGTTTCACATTCTCCTAGGACTTTCTCCTTTTTTTCCTAATAAGGCTGTTTTCCCAGCCTACCTTCTCTTATTTCTATAGTCCTCCTTTTTTATGCCTCAGATGTCTATTCCTCTCCTCTCTTAACTTACCTTTCTCCTACATCTCCATATTTAACTGCATGCAAGTTTTTTTCAGCTCATATGCTGAACCAGCTGATTTCAGAATCCATTAAATACGCAACACAATGTGCTGAAGTAGTCCTTGTCTCAAGATTTATTCTTTTCCCAAAACATACAGATGTACTTTAAGATAGTAAGATTTTTAAAAGAGAATCATTTATGCTATTTTACTGTAGAGCAAGATGTTATTAAAAAGACTGTTGATGTGCTTTAAATACCCTTTATCCATATAGCTCAATATAATTTCTTTAGTAGCAGTGAATAGATCCTTGGAGAAGAATAAAGAGCAGAACAAGGGTACAGTACTTCCTGATCTGTCTTCTAGTGAGGGAACTATCCCAATAGCAATTTCCCATTGGGTCACTTGACTGAAGACTGACTTTGCATCTTTATACTAACCTTGAGACCATAACGTTCATCTCTCTGCAATGAAGTTTTGTTTCAGGAAAGAGCAATGAAAAATGCAACTGTCTGATTCCTAACTGAATAGGAGAAGTTATATTTAGATCTAGGAGGGCATGTAAATGTATAAATACACAGGTTCAGCTGGTTATCAGTAACAGAAAGCAAGTATCCCAGTGGTGCAACAGCAGATTTTATTATGCCATTCATATGTTTAAAGGTCACATTTTTCTCTGATCTGAACATGTCTTGGGCCTCATTGAGTAGGTAGGAAGATATTGGATCTCTGAAACCCAGGACCCAAGTGCCAGACCTCGTGTTTGCAGCATTTGGTCCAGTGGCACTGCGAAACAGTGCTTCAAATTAAATGTGTCACTCTTTACTCAGGTTTAACTCATTCATTGCTGTTTTGGGTTACAATGCACTTAGATCTCTGGAGTTCTTCTATGACATGCAGGATATCTACAGGTGCATAAAACTTCTTAAATGTTGAGCTGCACCACATGCACTTTTCAATATCTTTATGAAGCATCCCTAGGAATTTAATAGATTCTGGAGCAACAAAGACATTCTACGCAAGTAGTTAACCACAGTTCTTTTCTTTAGATGAGCTTAAATGATAGCACAAAATATTTTCAAAGCTACTTCATAACTATTATAAACGTAATATTCTTTAGATATGGACAAATTCTGACACTGTATAATTTAGAAATTTGTCAGCTAAATGCATTTTTCTCACTCTTCTCTCATTTGCTCTAAGCCTATTTGTTGTATAGTAGAAAGCTTTTGAATTCCTCTTCATGGATGAGAGACCTAATTTAAGAGATTTTATATATTGATGTAATAGAAATACAGTTACAGAAAGTATATGTGATATGCTGTAGATGTATATATAGAATACCTAACTACATAATTACAGCATAAATATATTCTAATAAAAGAATGGTTCCTTGTCCAGAAGAGCTTACTCTGTAAATAGAAGAAAAAAAAGATAGTATTAAAAAACAAACAGATTGAATGCAAAGTAACACTGATCTATAACAGCTTGAAAAGCAATAGTGGCAGCACCTCAGCTTTTTTAGCACTGAAATTTTCATAGGGAGCACAAGTAAAAAGGGAAGAGATCTGAAGGACAATATCTTTCTATTTTTAGTTTTTTCCCACGAAATGCAGATTAGTCTATCAGGCCAAAGTAA
The DNA here is from genome assembly GCF_019238085.1 of Lagopus leucura. Taxonomy (NCBI): domain Eukaryota; kingdom Metazoa; phylum Chordata; class Aves; order Galliformes; family Phasianidae; genus Lagopus; species Lagopus leucura. The sequence continues at coordinate 30,466,225 of NW_024962263.1, forward strand.
TATATGTTACAGGTTTTTCTAATTCCAGACTGTTTGTGGGATTTACTCTGATTACTGAAATATTCAGCGGTATGGTCTCATTTCTCAGCCTTTACTAGCAAATGTGTTTCTCCAGTAGCAGATCATAGATTTGCTTTCAACTAGCTTGATAATCTGATTGCCATTACTATGTCATGATTTATCAAGCTGTTAATTTGTGAACCACTGATCATGACCACATACATTTTGAACTACTGTGAAAATTTGTCTTTAGATTTGATTTGGCCTTGAAACTGTCTATTAATTGTTTGGTCTCCTTCCTTGACTCTCTCTGAAAGAGAAAGGTTGTGTTAACAATAATCTGTGACAGTTTTATTCTGACAAAAACATTAATGATATTTGGATTAATCACCCATGGTTAGTATGGGCAAGAAGGTAAGCACAAAATATTTGTATTTTTTACCTTTGCACTTACCTAAGTCACTTACCTTACAAGTCACTGCCTATTCTGCATTTATTGCTTTTGGCCTAACACTGGACGTATGGTCCCTAGTGAACATAAAGCTCTGTTCCATCCCATTGAGATCCATGGGAATTCTTTAATAAGAAAAATTGTCCATTAGCTTTCTACTACAGAAGTGAATACCTCTACATGAAAGAGAAATGCTACTTTCCTTGAGATGGACTGTCAATTAAATCTCCAGTGAGCTTCATAGCTTTCTTCCAGATTTTTGCTAGTTCTGTTATATTCTTATAACTTTAAAAAGGTCTTTCACACATAAACGTACTGCAGGATGTTACAAGTTTCTTTAGACAGCAAGTACTATATAGAAAAGCCAGGAAAATTGATAATGAATGAGCAATATGATGCTAATTGAGTTATCAGATTGGTGATGAAGATAACTTTGTAGTTATTCTTCCATTCAAAAAATGATCAAATGCTGTGGGAAGGAGGGAAAAAAAAAATAGCAAGAAAAGAACCTAAATTTCTGGCTGCTAAAATATTCATTGACAGACCTGTTAAATGCAGTCTGATTGATTCTTGAGTTTCTACATTTGATTTGTACCCACAATATACAAAAATATGTGAACCATCTGATTTTTTCTGCGGATTTTTTTTTCTTTTTATTGGTTTCAGAATTAAACACTAAACACTGAACTAAATAACTGGTTACAAACAACAACTCTCTGAAGCCTAACATTTCTTATTGAAAGCTACACTGGAAGTTATTCAAAGGTTTTCTATTTTGTGGACTCAAGCTTAAATGGAGATCTAAGTAGATATAGCCTGCTCATGGTGATGAGTTTCTGAGTATCCAGTTTTCTGCTTGTATGTGGTATGTTAGGTTTTGCTTGAAGAAACATGGGTGTGTAGCAGAGGATGAGAATAAAAGAGAAGCAGAAGAAGCATGAAACAGTTGTACATGCTGGTGACTCTGGAAGGAGCAGGGTCCCTACTTCCAGCAGAAGGCAAATCCATAGTCAGTGTGAGCAATGATGGAAAATTCTCAGACTTTTATAATTGTACTACCAATTGCAGTGGGATCAGTGAGAGACTGGGAACACAGTGACAGCTACTGGACTGGAAATAGGAAGGGAATAAAAGATCGAACAGGAGAGGGAATATTTTCACATATTTTCTTTCAGTTATTCTGCTTACTCCACAGAATAGTTCCAGAAAGGCTGGAATACTTAACTCTCTACTCTGGTCAACCAGAAATCAGCAGGAGTAGCTAGACTATTAGATACCATTGTTTTGAAGACTATATGAGGATGACAAGTGCATGTCATTCAGAGCAGTTTATCTGATTCCTTGTGTAGTACTTCTGGCTTTGCTGGTATGTTTCACAGTCATGCAGCAACGCTAGAATATTCTGTAACATTAAAAAATGGAAAACTTGGTAATACTGATAAGTAAAACATGTATTAGTTGAGAATTGTATTGAATTCCACACAAATATAAATAAGTAAAGGAATTCTGTACTGATTGCATTATTCCTTTTCATATTTAATTCAACAAAACCACACTGTTTTAGAATCCACTTCTTACAGATATGTCAATGTCTTCAAAATTCAGAACTACTTTGTAACATAAACCAGAGAGCATTGCTGTAGAATTGAATTAGTGTGCTGCCAGGTAGTAATGCTTTTGTGGATAAAATAGTTTTATATTATTCTTTTGTGCCAACAAAAAAAGCATCAAAATTATAAAAGAATCTTTACTATAATATTAATGAATTCTGCTGAATTTCACATTTTCATTACAGTTTTTATAAGGATGTAATCTACTTTTTAGTTCTGCAAATATATTTTGTGTTTGGCATATTTGTCACAGCCATATTATCTCCAGGTCTAGATTAAGAACCTTTATTTCCTAATGTAAGATTTTACTTCCTCATACAGCCATAAAGTTTGACCAATTACTCCCTCCCCTATCATTCTTTTTTCTTTCTCTTGCTTTAATAAATCTTAATTCATTTGTATTATTTTCATTTTCTTCCCCTTTCTGTTTTTCTCTACAATCATTTCTAGCTTTCCCTCCTTCTTCTATTTCGCCATGCGTTTCCTAATCTCATCTTTCTTTCTCATCCTTTTGCATTAGGGAGAAATTTGTTGGCCACAGCAATTCTCTAGAAACAACAGGCAAGAAAAAGAAAAAAGGATCTTTACCCAGAAGTGTTTACATATGCATTAGTTTAACCCTTCAAAGATGTATGGGGCTGATGTCCATGCAGTAAAGAGGAAAAAACTTTGGCATATCTGAAACTTGGCAAGCTGGTGGACATAGTTCCAAACCTTATTTCAGAGAAATGTGTAAAAATGAATTCAGAATATTTGATAACTGTAACTATACGCATTTTAAAAATATTTTTACACTGAGACTTTGACACTATAAAAAATGTTTTTACGTTGAGAACCACAGCCTTTACACTTGCATCCAGTGGTACAGTCCATTTAGGATGAGTGATTATTTTCTATAATGTTAAGAAAATGTTTAGAAAGGAACCAACTAAAATATCACCAAGAGAGGGCGAAATGCATAAGAAAGAAAATGTAGCCATGTATGCTTTTCTTATTCACTCTTTGTGAATTAACTACACTTGATACTTCTAAAGTTTAGTTACTGTTTCTATATATGACTGTCACTTTGATTAGCAACTACTTTCAATGCTTTGCAATGTCATTCTGCCTGGAGACAAATATATATGAGTTTATAAACAGGTAATCCTGTTTTGTTATGATTTAGTTTTTGTTTGTAAGAAACTCACCTTGCAACACTGATGACATCAAGAGGAATTACTGCAGAATTCAAAGGCTCTGCATATGTGTTGACAGATTCAGCAATGCATATTGTTTAATTTTTAATCTGATAAGGTATGCAAGGCTAATGCAGATTGTTTTAAAGTCCTCAGTACTCATTTCATGTACTGAAAATTTGGAATCAAGCTTAGGTTACAAAACAGGAAAATAAATATAAGCATGAAATGTTAACTAGAGATTTTATGTTTAATGTACTCCAAATGGAAATGTTATAGAATAAATGCAGTTATTTTTAAATTTTCCATGGTAATAAAAAAGACTGGCTGACACCAAATCAAGCAGTGATCCAAATGATCTTCTAACAATGGAATTTAAGTTGCAATGATATTAAATTTATAAAAGTATAGAACTGAATTTTTGGTTTGATATTAGAAAATATAAATATTGTCATGAGGCCTCAAACTATAAATTTTGTGAATTGGTTTTAAAATTTGATACAAACACATACTCTGAATTGTACTCACAAATATTCTTCTGCTCGCAAAGATTGGGAACACATGGATGGCTTTTCAGTTCAAAGGCAAGCTGTGGGACTACCAAGAGATTCAAAGAAACAAAGAAAATTTCCAGGTTTAGGATGGTTCCCATAACATGAGGGAGTGATTACTTGCAGGTAAGAGAGTTTTTATGATTTCTGAGATGGAAATTAGATGAGATCAAATGTTGGAGACAGTGGAAGAAGGAGAACTTTGTATAGTGTGAAGAGTTCTGCTTGTGTTGTATTTTACAGAGTCTAACCAACTTGTAATAATTTCAGTAGTTTAACAGGCTATAAATACTATGGAATGCAACAACAGCCCACTGTAGTGTAATGTCATCATTTGCAATAATGTTTCATTTTGTCTTCCAGTAGAAGAGGAGACAACACACTGTTCATGTTTCTTTGTTTCATTTGTGCATGTAAGTTAATGCCATCACTTTATCTGAAAATGTTGAAACTTCTGTGTGGTCTATTCTGACTTGCAATATCATTGAACACTGAAAGGTTTCTGAGAGGACACCAATGCTCCAAAGAGGCAACACTACTGTGGAGATAGGTTTTAGATCTTGTTCCTAGTTGATATTCCTCCTTGGAATTTAGATCAGAGCAGACTTGAGTCTTTGGGGAATTAGCTTTGGATAGAAACACTTCAGAATAAATGGTTATGTTCATAATTCCTGGATTTTCCTAGCTATTTTCCTACTTCTGTAATTCTTGGATCTCTTTGTTAACAACAAAAGAATTTAACAACTTTGCTATTGTTTTGAGTAGTGATAATTAAAAACCTTTCCTATATTTTGAATCTGGCATTACCACTGTGAAAGCAATCAGGTTAATTGTAAAGTCTTATTCCTTATTCTCTTATTCTCATGTTAAAGATTGGTGGTGTAAAACACATGGTAAGATTTGCTCAAAAACTCAGTCAAAGCAGAAATCAAATGAAATAACAGGGCACTGCATTTCTTTTTTTTTCAGATTCAGGCTTTCTTAGAAGCAGTCGAGAGTGTGAAAAGTATGGTCACTTTTCCCTTCAGTTGTATTCTGGAAGGATTATGCAAACTACCTGTTTCAGCTAGAATATACACTGTATTATATAACAGGTACTCCTAAAACTTGTGTAAACCTGAAGTGCATTACTTTATAATAACAGTTTTTATTATTTACTGTTGGAACAGCTAAACCTAATATGTTTTGCCAGTCCTGGAAAGCTGCTGCTGTTAGAATTTTGAGGTATAAATACAAAAATGTATCTTATGGCGTACATGAACTGCTTAAGCTTTGTGATAATATCATACTCCCATAAAGCAATAGTTCTTACTTGGCAGGGAATAGAGAAAGTATTGTTGGAAAATTTATTGGATCCCAGAACTTAATTATGTGATGAGAACTGACAGCTGTATTATTAGTGGGGAGAATATATGTGTAATTTCTCAGTGTGGTAAACTCCTTGTTCTACTCCTAAATTTAATCTAAGAGAATACAGCACTCAGAAGTACCGATGTGTTTGTACCAGCTGCTCTCCCTCCAGTGCCATTTATTTGCTAGAGTAAAGGATTTGAAAGGGGAGGGAAGGGGGAAAGGGAAGGGAAAGGGAAAGGGGGAAAGGGGGGGAAAAGGAAAGAGAAAACGGAAAAGGGAAAAGGGAAAGGGAAAGGCAAGGAAGCACCACACAGTTACTTGCTCTCCCCACCCTCGCAGTGAGATGAGAGAGAGAATTACAAGAAAACTACTTACTAAGACAGAAAAGGAAGATGAAATAAGCATGGGCAATTGCTCTCCACCCACCAACCAGCACCCAGCCAGTCCTCAAACAGTGGCTGCCCATCAGACCAACTCTCCCAACTTTTTCAAGGTGTTTTCTTCATTTCATATGGTATGGAATATCCCATTGGCCAGATTAGGTCAGCTGCTGCGGTTCTATTCCCTCCCAACTCCTTGAGCCCCCTCAGTGCCCCCTCCCCCCCACCAGGACAGTGTGAGAAGCTGAGGAACTGAAATATCCTTGGTTCTGACCAACACTGCTAGTAACAACCAAAACATTGGTGTGTTATCTACATTATTTTTCTTCTAAACATAGCGTCCTGTGAAGCACTATGAAGGAAAAGTCAACTTAATCCCAGCTGAAATAAGGAGAAGAATAAAAATGGATATTCTTTGTAAAACCCTGTAGTGCAGAGGTAAATGATAATAATAATAATAATAATAATAATAATAATAAATTACGATATTTAAGTTCTTCCCCTCATTGGAATAACCCTGAAAAACAGAATAGTGGAAAAAAAAAAACCTGACAATAACTGACAATTCTGCTTTGAATCTTCAGGCAAATATTACAGAAAACTTATTTTTTGACCCACCTACTGAGATTCAAAATCCAAAGTGCTCAAAATATGTGAAAGCCTTCTTCAATCTAGCTAAAACAATGTAAATCGAGTTATACAAGTTTTGTCTCAGAAAAAGATATTCTTTCACATAGATTGTTTTCCATTAAGTAATATAATGTTCTGACATAATTCCTGTGAATTTTAAAATTTCACTAGTGACATTCCTGTTATTCCCTGAGATCTCAAAAGTAACCAAAGGAAAGTTATGATTAATTTGAAAGCAGAAAGAAAGAAAGAGAGAAAAAAAAAAAAAAAAGTTGTTTAGTGAAGATTTCAAGCATCATATTTTATTCATATTTATTTCACATATACAAAAAAAAGATTAATGTAAAATGCATTGAAATACTTCATGAAATAATTCCCTGGTTTTATATACCCTTAGATACCTTTCCTAACAGATAAACTCATCCTTACACCGAATTCTTGGAATTATAAATCATCAAAATGTGCTCAGGGACATGATTCAGCAGTGAGCCGTTAGAGTTAGGGTACTATGGTTAGGTTGCAGTTGGACTTGATGATCTTTAAGGACTTTTCCAACCTGAGCAATTCTATGATTCTATGGTTCTTTCACTATGCACTTTCAGTTACACCCCATTCTAGTAATTTCTCAATTCTTATAGGTCAAGAATGCAGTGAATGGCAAACTCTGCCATCTTAGGTAGAATTGCTGAGTGAAATATTTCATATATTCCATAATCTCAGAAAACCTCTAAGCTACTGGCAAAGTTGAACAGTCAGAAAGTAGTAGTGTCATCTCCTCCATCATGTATGTGAAGGGTAAGAGTAAGAGAGTGATTTTGAGCTCACACTTCTACCCTGCCTGTAGGTAAGTCACTAAAGCAGTAACATCCTTTCCTCTGTGCTGTGAACCCTACTGACATCAACTTGTGTGAAAAAGAGTGTGGTTTGCCTACAGTGTGGAAGCTGTTTGCTTTTCCTTGACACCTAAAAGACAAATCCCTTCCAAAAGAAAGCCTTGTTGAGTAAAAAAAACCTGAAACACCTGATGATATCCACAATGATGACCCTGTGTTCACATTAAATACCTACTAAAAAGCAAAGAGGATCTGGAAGAAAAGAAACCATGCCACATGTGCTATAGTTTCACATGACACTACAGCAGAAATTTTGTAATCTCCAGCTATAACTAAGTTTGAACTGATGTTCTATCAGCAGTAGTTAAATTTCCATGATGAATACTCATTAACAAATTTGGGGGAGAAAAAATGAAGAAAAGAAAAAGAAGTTTTTCAGAAATCAAAGCTATAAACAATTTAAGACACCAAAATCTTTTGCATTTTTGTGACTGACTCCGCAGAAGAATGAAGTATTCTTAAGACTCCATAGAAGAAGTATTCCTAATCTTTATGCATACATATATAAAAACATGCAGGAAAGATGAGGGAGAAGTCATGTTTCAGATCCTCAATATTTAGTCATTCACTTTGTGAAGAACTAGATAAAGATTTTTGCCTGCTTCCTTTTTGATGAGTCAACAAACACGCTCAATTAATTTCTTTCTACTCTCATCACATTTAGGAGTAAGTTGCATTTACAGTGTTGGTCTGTCATTCCATTAGTGTATCTGAAGTTATTTTAGAGATGTCAAAAAATAGCAGACCCAGCAATTTCTGTTCTTACAAATTTTTCCCACACTTGTTCCAGAAGTATTACATACATGCTGAATCCTTTTCTCATCCTCTGTCTGACAGAAAACCATTTGCTGTAGATTCTTTCTATTCACACTCTTCTCTGCTGTTGCTGACAGAAATTTGTGATGAGTTCAATGAGAGAGCTTAGAGTTCCCACATCTGGATGCCTAGAACTGGTCAAGTCAGATGGTGTCATAATTTTTGAGAAGCTGAACACATGATCCATGTATGATTATACTGCCCTCCTTTTATCAAAAATGTTACAGATGGTTGTGATTAGTCATATGTGCCTTTCTTCTCTCTGAATCCGCCCTTTAACTTCATGTGATCTTTCATCATATAGACAAGGACTTTGTTCTTAGGCAGAATCTGGAAGATGTTATGATTGTTACAACACTTTGCTATGCTGTCTTTTCTTTGCTGAGGGCAAAAATATCACCTTTGTCCAGTTATTTTTCTGGCTATCCTGACATTTCTTTTCCCAATTGCTTTTATCATTTCTTATAATACATTAGCTACTGTTGATCCTTTAAGAATGAGTACATAATCAGTTACTCTTACCCAAATAAAAGTTTTTTTATTTAATAAAATAAAATAAAATAAAATAAAATAAAATAACATCATATCATATCATATCATAAAAGCTCTTTTTGTCATCCTATTTGGAGAATAGCTCTGAGGAAGCATGTGGACTTATGGATTCAGCAAGACGTTTAATACTAGTACTCAGAGCACAGCTAACGCCTATAACTTGTCTCAACTTTGCAATTTAGCAGGTCCACCGTATTTACACAAGAAGAGGGTGGATGGTTGAATGCAATTATGTCAAAAGTGCAGTTTTTACATCACTAATTCTGAACTCATTCTATTTATTGGAGATCATGATCATGTAATTCCAATAGGCAGGAGAGAAAGATAACTCTTCAAAGTGGCCAAATAAGAGAAATCTTCATGCAGATATTCTTTTAAATATATATATGTAGATTTGATTACCTTTCAGACTGATGTTGTTATGTCAATGTAAGATATTGTTATGGCCCTTTAGTATACTTGCATTATCTGCTATTATTCATAATTTCTGATTCCTGATTCAAGTAATCCTGCTAATTGGCTTGACAATACATGCACGGTTTGACTGATGGTCCATTAGTAAATGAAAAGCTACACCTAGCAGCAATAAAAATTTTAAATCATCAAACCTAAATAAGATGAGTAAAGGTTTAAAAAAAAAAAAAAAAAAAAAAAGAAAGATTATCTGTTGCACAGGTAGCCCTATTATATTTGCAATTAATCTTGTACCACCACCAAAAATCATAGGATTACAGCCTTACACCATGTAAGTAGGGGGTGGGGGGGTGGGGGGGAAAAAAAAATAAAAGAAATAAAAGAAAAAAAAAAAAAATTGGCTGTGAGCTAAAATCAGAAATGATTTAAATTCAAATTAGAAATTTGACACCAAATTTTAACATAGTGGATACATAATTGCTAGAATGACCCTGCAGGGGTAATAAAACAGGAATCCCCAGCGAAAACAGTCGCTGATGCTATCCTTTCTTTCTCTCCCCTTCAGAGTTTGCACACCAAAGTCTAGGTAACCTGGCTTGCACTAACTCCAGTACTGAATGATCCACCCAGCTTTGGGCCTTCAGTGTAGATATTTTTTATATAAACATGATTGTTTGGGTTGTTTGGACTGTAATATATAACAATTCATATTAGATGATTTAATTGTCTCTTTTGGGCTTTAAACTCAATGCTATGGGGACACAATTGTTTTCTTATGACTCATGTGGAAGGAATCCAACCTGTTTCTACAAACAAGAAGTATCTCCCATGGATATTCTTCATCATACTCATCTCTTTCCATGGAGGTGCACATGATGATTGAAGCACAGCACTTTCTTGTTAAATAGATCAGAACAGATCTTCTTGCTCTTAGTTTATATTGTATAAAAATTTGATAGACAACAGTTACATTAAGTTATTAACAGGTCCATGTGAAAATCAAGCAACTGTTCCTTTATAATATAGAATCCACATGTCACTATAAATACATTCATTTCAGATATTTAAATTTTTATTTATAATAGCACTCATATTTTTAATATCTTAGAAAATATGAAATGACTTAAATCCTCATTGTCAAAAGTAAAAATTCATAGTTTACAAGACAATAAAAAAGTAAAATTTCACATTTTCCTCTGATATTTTTAATTTCAACATCATAGACAGATTTAAGAATGTAGAAATTTGTGATGTCTCAATGCAGTATCTGTTATTAATGATATTTTTGGGGGAAGGATTTATGCACTTATAATCCTTTACAAATATGTAGATTGTTTTGAGGCCTAGGAAGATGTATTATTATTACATGCTCACAATTCCATTCAACCAGCAAGCAATGAGGGAGTGAACAGGTACCATGAAAAAATCTTCCTAGACAAGAACTAAAAGAGTTACTTGTATAACAGAGCTTCTACATGAAGGTGGCCAAATGGTCTCTTGCCAGATGTAATATTTGTCACCAAGGAGGGCTCAGACTGCATTATACCATGAGAAAAATGCCTCAGCTATGCAAAAAATGCTTTCCATAGGAAAAAACTAATGTAGAGTTAAGATGGCAGACTGATTGGGAACTATGTGTGGTTAATATGAGAGGCGGCAGTAGTTTCATTAGTGGTTGCTTTGCTGAAAAACAGAATAAGCCAAGAGAACAATCTGGGGAAATTTCTGTAGAGGACTACAAGGGTTACTCACTGCTCCTGCCTGAATCTTCTTGTGAATTTTTGAACGGTGGGTTGTGACAGAGTAAACTGTCACATGGGAGGAAAATCTCTACAGCTGGCTCCAATTAGCCACTAAGCCTTCCAAAAATTGGTTACAGTGGGACAGGCAGGAGGAAAGGGATGGATGGAGGGCTGAAAGAAGAAGCAGTGGCAATACTTTAAGATCCAGATTATTCCAATAGGAAGAAAAGAAAATCCAAAAAATGACTACCTATTAATGAGGGCCAAAAATGAAATTTAAGTAGTATGTTATTATTTTGTTAAAATAAAATTGTAAGAACAGCAGTTGGGGACTGAATCCCTGGAGTCTTTTCTGCTTGTTTATGTGTTCTTTTCAGAAGGAATGAGAGAATCCATGAGTGAAAATAGAAGAAGGTTGTAAAATATATATTGGGAAACCACTTTAAAGAGGTGTATATATTTTTTTTCATGGATTCTCCTAATATTAATTAATATGTTAGAGTAGTTCAGGTTACTCAACTAGCCTGTGAAATACAGAAATATTACAGTTCAATCTATAAGTAAAATAAAATTATTAAATTAAGAGAATACCTTTCAATCTATGTCAAAACACAGCTTAGAATTGTTATGGATCATCAAAGATCTAGCAAATGATTTACTTTTTCAATTGTGACAAGATGTGATAGATATATTTACATGGTGTTTTTCATTTTTCACAAATTTACTTGAGCTTCAGAACATACAAAATATTCCTTCTATGCAACTGGTTCTTAAAAAACTGTTTTCTGGACACTTAGAACATTCCATATTGCATAACATATGAACAAGGCTTCAACACATATCCTAAAACTTTGGAAAATATATAATTCTGGATTTACTTCTACAGTTGCTCAGAAGACATCTCAGGAAAACTATAATGGAATGTTTTATGAATTAAAGTGAATAGGTCTTTCCTCAACATAAATACTTCCATAAGTAACAAATGAAAAAGTATAAACTTTCTTAATATGCACTTTCCCACACTTTATGGTCATACAATAAAATATAATTGCTTTCATAATGTGATTGTAATCTTTTCTTCAAAATCATACCTATGTTCATTTCTGGCTTTCTAAAATCAATCCAATTACATAATGCATTCTTTCACAACGTTTATGAAAAACATTGGATTATTTTGCACTGAGATCTCTGTAATCACGTAATTTTCTCATTCTTTCGTTACTTTCATTAAGAGTGTATAACTCTTGGCAATCATCCCAAAAATTGGATCTTCACATTGTCCAGAGTATTTCTAGAGGTGATCACAATTCCACATTATTTACTTATTTTTCACAAAATCTTCTCTCTTACTCTTTTATGATATTACAATATTTTCTAGTTACCATATTTAATTTGCAAAAAAATAAATCTGACATCCAATTTATTTTATTATTTCTTTTACCCTATTTCCCTTTAAACTAAATTATTTGAAGCTGATATTCCTGTATAAGCAGAATGTGGTTGTATTATGATGTGATAAAGAAGTTATTACTGATGTACTAATCATTGTGAACTGTAAAAGACACTTAAACTGGGTGGCAGAAATATCCTTTATGATATTTCTGTTTTTCCCCGGACTTGAGGGTGTACCTTGGTCTCTGGTTGGATTGCAAGGGAGATCTACTGAACAGAATCAAAGGTTGCACAGATACTTGTTTTAAATATTTTGAGCTTTATATTAAGCAGAAACTTGTGATGCTGCTCTCCCAAAACCCACATAACTGAAAACTGAAACTCCTTATTTCAGGGACAGAAATATCAAGTAATAAATTTCTTTTTTTTTCTTTTTTTAGTATTACTGCAGCAAAACTAATAGGATTGAATTGTCATTGTACAATTCCTTTAATTGTTAATATATTTTAAATGTTCTCACTTTTCTGCTAGTCCCTGTATCTGTTATTATACTTTCTTTATTAACTCTTTGACTCTTATTTTCTATTTTCCATATAGTACATTGTAAGTTGCAAGCTCTGACATATTATAGGAGATTTAGGGGAAAAGATGTAGACTAGTTTTATATTAATCCCCTCTCACTAATTCCATGTTGGTGCTTAGATCCAGTTGTCATACTCTGAATCATATTTTGAGGGACAAGCAGAGGCAGAACTAAAGTTTCTATTGCAGATGTTGTGGAGACAATATCCCAAAGTGCTAATAATAGACTAAGTTATATATATGTGTATATATATATATTTCTGAAATAGAGAAAGCATACAAAAACTCACCACATTTAAAATAAAAGAAAAAATAATAAACTTTCCTGTCACTCAAAAAAAAAAAAAAAAAAGCACAAAAAAAAAAAAAAATCAGGAGCACTGTGGCAAGGCATTCCTTACATCAGCCGCTAAATTTTGCTTTATGTGGACAACATAGTGTTAAAATCATCTCTTCACACTTGCTGCAAAAGTAAGAATTGGTTTCAGTTATTTAAGTTGAAATAGCTGTATTACTTTCTTGGAATAGAGATGGAGGATGTCAAAGGGCATTCCTGAAGCTCAAAAAAAGCATTAATAGCACCTCCAATATTCTTGCACACAGATTTAAACTCTTCTTTTGAAATCTTTGTGGCAGCCAGAAAACTTGGTCTTGGAACCATTCTTGCTCACACCCTGGAGGGTGAAGAGAGGATCATTACATATATTTCTAGTCTGCTGACTTAAGTGGAATGAAATTATCTAGTCTTTAAAGCAATAGAAGCACCATTTACAGTCAGGGCCCTGCGGCAGTGTGACCCTTCTTTCTCTAAGCTGTAGTTATTGGCAATGCCAGTATGAAACCCACAGCTTAGACTCCACCTTCTCTCCTCATTACAAATGACCTTCTTTGTAGTCCTGGACCCTCCGTGTTTTTGACAGTTGCCACACAGTGCAAGAAGGAAAACGCATCATGTCTGTGGAAGGTGTACTTAAAAATCATCCCTGTGTGTCAGTCAGAGACTAAAGAAGACATTTCTTGTCCTGTATCCAACTCATATACAATGTACTGAACAGCTTCCCACAAGGATTTTCTGTTTAAGATATGAGGAAATAAGGAAAGATTAAAAGTGAAGCGGTGAGACTAGCAAGTTATTTTCTTTCAACTTAAAAATGTATTTCTGTGAAAATGCTCACTTTAGCTGTTGTTCAGTCATTAGTCTCTCTGCTGTACAAATGCAGATGAAGCTCTTCTTTCATCTTTTCAGTTAAAGTTCAAGTACATAAACAGGGCAGCAAGAGAACTCTGTCTATTCCAAAGACTAGATACAAGACTGTGCCTCCAGGGCTTTTAGTCTCATTCCTTTTACACATAGAAAAATCAGATAATTCACCAATCCCTAAAAAAATTCCTTGATCTTAGGGACTCACCCTTATCTAATAAGAATTTATCCGGAATAGCCTGGTGGCATCTATTAAAATAGACTCAATGCTTTGACTTTTAAAAACTGATTTAGTCTGGCATTTTTATAATTGCTAGTGGCTTCAAGGTGTTCTTTTTTGTTTGCCAAGCAAACACCCTGATCTGATCTGGTCATCTACAGCGTCAATTTCATTTAACTTCAGTGGAAAATACAGACTTTCCTGATTTTCAATTTCAATTTTGCAGTGGATATTTTCAAATGTTAAAAAAAAACTGACAAATCTTTTGATTTTTTTTTCCAATTACCAATTATAACACTGTGAAAATGAGATTTCCAAAAATGTTAATAACATTATACAATACGCTGAGGATTTTATAGCCCAGGTCTTTATAGCCTAGGTCTTTAAGAAATAACTTCCTTGAAATCTCTGAGTCTGCATCCCTAAACTAATCCTATAGAACTACTTTTTGGTATTCTCTATGAAGAACTGTATGGGACACATATGAATTGAGCAAAGCCAGTTTCCAACAGCCGAATATCTGCTTATGTGTATTTTATTAATATTAGGGTTCCAAGGACATATATTTTTGATAGTATGCAATATAAAAACCCGTATTTGTGAGTATTTCCACCACATATATCCTCCTCCAACTACTGACATTTGCTAATGGTTAGAGGGAGAAGTCTGGGTTTAAGACTGTTTTTTTGCTGTATCTACATTAAGATACACACCAGAAAACAGCAACCATTTCCATTGCTGTTTTGTAGTTTCAGAAGAATAGTTCTTTTAATGCTTTGTATGAAAAATTTTTTTACATTACAGTGTGCTTCAAGCTGCAAAAAGTGTTTGAGAGCAATTATCTTGACATGTTAGACTGGCAGAATCTCAGGCTTTCAAAGCAAGATGCAGAAGTAAACAAGCTCTGTAAAAAGTGCAGAGATGTAGCTTAAATATTATACACCTATTTGTATCCTCAATAACCTTTTTTTGCCATCATGTATAAGATATAACTGTGAAATTTCCTTTAATGCTGAATTGATACTGTTGAGTATCTTGCTGTACAGTTCCAAAGTTAAATCTCCATGTATTGTGCTAATAATACACCTCCAGACCCATATCCTCCAATTGCTTTAAATCATTCTCTACAATTAATGATTTCTCTTAAAAAGCCCAAAATCTCTAAAGTGATACTTTCTCTCAGAGCATGCATAAGGGTTAAGGGAATCTCAAATATTTAATATCAGAAAGAGGAACTAATTACAGGAAGAGTCTGAGGTGAGTAACTTATACACAGAAAAAAACCGATTCTTAAATTTTCCCAGGTTTTTAACAGTGGCACTCTGACTTGCAAGACAGAATTAAAAATTCTAACCTCTTTAATCATGAAATGCGATAGTTATCTTTAGAAGATGAGCCTGAAGTAATAGGACCAATTAATGTAGGAAATGCTGCTGTTTTTCATTCTCTGGAATCTCCTGGTGTACAGCTGATGGGGGTGGGGAAGGTAGCTTGTATAGCAATAGTACACAAGGAAAGTGATGTGTTTGCTAAACTGATCAATACCGTGATTAACTTGACCAAGCAAAAGACTGATCAATCTTATTACTGATCAATCTAGCAAACATATTAGTGTCCCTGTGTAGTGTGGCTGCGCTGTGTCTATTAGTGTTTTATGAGGATATACATGCATCAAGTTATTCAAATGAACTTGCAACAGATGCATACTCTTTGTCCAGAACCAAAGCAGAGATAAATTGATCACAGCCACTTGCACAGAAGGCAGAAAACTGACATAAGATTTATACTTTCAAAAAAGAAGATGATTTAAATATAGAATGAAAAATAAATCTTCCCTTATCATGAATTTCTATACTGAGTCCCTATGACAGATAGCTGTACTTCCTAATGCAATTCAGGTCTTGTTTTGGCTTTTTTGAAAAAAATGTAATGTCTTAGTTCAGTGAAGACATACCAAATAGTTCTGTAATGCCCTCTGAACTTTGAAACATGCAAGATATTTTCTTCCTCCAATGGCAGCATGGTCTTTAAAGCCATACTTTAAAAACTGATGCAGGCTATGGATTAAAAAAAATAAAAATAAAAATAAAAATAAAAATAAAAATAAAAATAAAAATAAAAATAAAAATAAAAATAAAAATAAAAAT
>NW_024962263.1:30482343-30499843 GCF_019238085.1 Lagopus leucura
AAAATAAAAATAAAAATAAAAATAAAAATAAAAATAAAAATAAAAATCTGGGATTGTATAAACGAGTTGCTGTTATCCAGCTGGATTCAAATCTAATCAATCAACTCTTGTTCAAGGTCAGATGTCTGTGAAAATTCATTTTATTAAAGCAGCTTGAGCATTTTTTGGTTTGCTGCTAAAAAAATATAAATATTCCAGATGATGGTTTTCAGGGCTTAAAATTTAAGACATTGTAGAATTGTTTATGTATAGATACATATTTCCATAACTGAAAGAATTTATGATTTTAGACATGCCATCTACCTTGCTGATTATCACTCTTCTCGTTATCTCACTCTGTCTTGTCTTTCGGTTTGTCTGTCTCTTTCTGCACAAATTCACTCTTTCATGGAACACTTCTGACATCAGTGAAATTAAACAGTGATGTTTTACTTCATTTCCTTATTCACAAAAAAATTTTAAGCAACTCAGAATGATGCTCCCTTTGATAGTTCTGGCTTCTTCACTTCTTTCCAACACTTACCACATATTACATTCAGGACTATTTTTTGGAAAAATATATATAGAACTCCAGATTAGAGCTTGGCTATGTCAATAGTCACACTCCTCTGAATATCTGACATCAGGGTAGGATATTTAGTTTTGCAACAAAATTAGAATTATTACAATTAGAAGGAACATTTAGATCCCACTCACATGGTGTCAGAAAATCTGTAGTAACTTCACTGACTTTAACCTAAAACAAAAATGCATTTATACAAATTGAGAGCAAAGGCTCCTAGCAACATGTATACCATGAAGTAAGAGTTCAGTACGTGTGATATAACAAGAACCTGTCTTCAAATTTCTTACTGCTGAAAATGAAGAATGGTGGTGACAAGAATACATGCTCAAGCTGAGCAGCAGACACAGTAGTCCAGCATATCACCTGCCAGTCACTCTTACTGGACAAATGAACAAAGAATGCTCTGAAAGTAATGCCTCCTATGTTATTATGTTGGCCTACAATATCAGAGGTGGATGTTGGTGGTACTGCAGTGGAGGCTGAACCTTCCCACTAACATTCCATTACATTTTGTTGCT
The DNA here is from genome assembly GCF_019238085.1 of Lagopus leucura. NCBI lineage: Eukaryota > Metazoa > Chordata > Aves > Galliformes > Phasianidae > Lagopus > Lagopus leucura. Next base: position 30,483,427 of record NW_024962263.1, read on the forward strand.
GTGGAAGAGATGGCAGCAAACGAACAGTCTGACAAAATGGCATCTGACATGGAATTGCAGATGAAGCAACTGTGTGGCATTGAATTCCTCCATGTGGAAAAAAAATGTATCTATTGACATTCACTGGCACTTGCTAAGTGTTTATGGAGACCAAGCAGTGGATGTGAGCACAGTGTGTCAGTGGTGTGTTTCAGCAGTGGCAACAGTGAAGTGGGTCACCTCCTCTAGTGCAGAGTTAACAAGCACAGCATGCAGGCTGCTGTTCATCACTGGTGAAAATGCATAGCTAATAGTGGTTATTATGTTGAAAAATAGTGTTTTGTAACTGAGAATATTCTCTATTGAATAGCGCTATTGTGCTCTTTGTATCTGTTGTAGTTTCCATGGAAATAAATAGGAGGCATTACTTTCAAAGCCACTAAACTCAAGCAGGGTCCTTTCCTCTGGGTTCTTCTGTAGGAGACTAGTGGTATGATTACAGTCACTGTGATTGAGTGATTCTCAATAGAGGGGGAAGGTACAAAGACCTTCAGAGGCATGTCTTTTCCTGCTCCTACAATATTGCACCATTGTACACGAAAACCAAATTTATTGTCTTCAAAAGAGTTTCCTTCTTTTTTGTTATCAGAGTCCTGTATTTAAATTTCCATATCTGAGAATCACAGAATCACAGTATGGGTGAGGTTGGAAGACAACTCTGGAAGTCATCTGGTCCAACTTACCTGCTGAAGGAGGGCAACCCAGAGGTGGTTGTAAAGACAGTAATTCTTTTATCTCTTTATGTTTCTATTATAGATTTATGTTAACTCCCTTTTCATATTTGAAATGCTTCCTTTCTGGTAAAGAAATGTATTGGTCTAAAGCTTAGAATTTCAATACTTCATATGAGGACTGCAAAAAACTCAAATTGTGAAGGTTTTCTTTTCAGTTCCACTGTCACTGACATGTGTTATTTACATTTACATGTGTCGTGAACAGCCCATCCACATTTCCATTATTTCTTTCCAGCTGGTACTTTATTTCAACTTCTTTAAAGTCAGAGTGTGGTAAACTTGCCATCCATCATTGTCTAAGCACTCTTAATTTGGCTACAGAGAGTGTGAAAGTGGGTTCGAATGCTGCACTAAGTCACAAATATAGGATCAGACAAGCCTTTGGTAAGGTCTTTGAAACCTGCTAGCTTCAGTCTGAATGAGCTTGAGAGAAAATTATTGATGCTCAGTTTGCACCTTTTAAGACCTCTGCATTTCACATTGCATTCTGAACTAAAGTGAAACCAAAAATTCAGATGAAAAGCTTTGAATGCCTGAAAGAGTTTGCATATTGTTAGGCAACACTCTCTCAACCTCAGATTAGGTAAAAGTCATTGACAAATGCAGCAGCACAACTTTAAAAATTCTATGATTCTTCAGACCTGATAAAACAGAAATGGGAAATCTGCCTGGATACAAAGAGCTTCTTTACCCAAGAAGAATCACAGGAAGGATCACACCCATCCAGTACATAAGTGGTGCCAGACCCTCAGCTATACAGCATAAATGCTGAATATACATGCTGAAGACTTTAGCAAAGAATACTTTAAAAGTCAGTCTGTTCCTCCTGGATTTTACTCATGCAAAATTGCAAAGATCAGCTGAGAGACTTACTGTGACCCTTTCTGCCAGGAAGTGAGTGATAGTGCTTTTTTGACCATGAAGAGCACAGGTTAAAGAAATCCAACTCAGATTTGAATGCTTGAAGTCTGCTTTAATTGAAAACTGCCCTATCCCTCTCACAGATGTTTACCGTTTGCTTATTCTTCTTCCTGCAAATGCACATGGTGCTGGAAAGACATGTAAAGTTTCCCAGATGGATGAAAGAGTAATGTTAATTTAGGAGCATTTATCTGTTCCTTTCCTTTCATTTTTTACCCTCCTTTCTCATGCAGCCTCTGCCTTTTTGACTTTATTTTTACTTGAATAACTAACAACATTTTTTGTCATCTTCGTGGTCCATTCAAAATATGATTGTGCTTTCTGAAAAATGTTGTCAGGTAAATACTGGCTTCTAGTCTGGAGCTCCCGAATAGTGTCGCTTTTCCCCATGATGTAACTGACATGATTTCTAATTCCTGAAAGTTTTCAGCAGGCATGTATGCATGAATGAATAAAAACAGAGCCAGCTTCAATCTGCCCATTCTCAGCCTGCCCAGACAAAAGTTAGCTCTAGTCCAGAACAGAGGTATGAGCACAAGGCAGTCCAAACCATATGCTTCATCTTTCAGCAGAGTATATTAGCTTAGACCCAGTGACACATGAAAGCATGTGTCATACTAAATTCAGTGGGTGGATTCAGGTTGATTCATTAAAATATTAAAAGTTTTGTCCCAGGTTTGACCCAGATATAACTGTTTAGTTATTTTTATAGGTCCTCTTCTTCCTTCAAGGCTTTTTTTTTTTTTTTTTTTTTTGCTTTTTGCTTTATTGAGATTCATTTTGGAGTTGACATGATGTGGAAAAAGACAACAGAATAGAACTGGTACTGAATTACACTGCTAAGCACCGTCACTTAATGAGTCAAAAATAACTGTAAAAAGCTCACTCCAACACAATCACACTTTGATATTAATACTAAATTTCAGACTATCTGGATATTATTTATGCTAATCTGACTTTTTTTAAAAAGCTATGGATAGTTTAATGGGAACACCATAGTGTGAGTTAAGCCTCAGTATCAACTGAGCGTCAAAAAAATTCCATAAAATGTTGCAAAAGTTTTCCAGAAAATTAGAAATGATACGCAGTTGAATTTAAAAACAAAATTTAAAAAATCAGAGGTTCTCACATATCTCTTTCTCAGCTTCTTTAGGCTTAATCAGCGTATCCTACACTACATTTTTAAAGCCATGACTGGACTTAATGACACACAAATTCCAGTCTTAGTATCACAGAAATTCCAATAGGCTGATGCTTCTACATCTTTCTAAGATTTTTATGCAATATCCCGCACACTTTCTATTGAAGAATGTCAATATCCATAAGCTAAGACTCAAAAGAAATATTGTTCTGTTTGAGACTGTAGTTTGTAGCACTTCTATTTCCTGGACTAGTAAAATCCTTATTTCATGCTCTTTTCTTAATAACCAGGGTGTAACAAACTAAAGCTGTAATCGTCATCGTAACAGGGATAAAACCCTATATAAGCATAAACAATACCAACAATTTCAATCATATTAATAGTTGTTTCTCACAGTTGTTACTCCAGTCTCCTGCCACAGTAAGTATTTTTATTTTTATGCTCTACACATACTTTTCCTTTTAAACAGAGTACTGGACTTTATAATTGCCCCTTGTTCATCAGCTTCATAGACACAACTCAACATCATACACTTGTTTTAGACTCAAGTGACTGTCACCTTACCCATCTGAAGTGGTCCTAACAGTTTATATTTCTCATCCAGTATCATTCCTGTTATGGTCTGGATAGTCACTTTTGTTCAAGCAGAGATACAACATACCAGCAAAAGAAATTCTCATAAGGTATAGAAAAATTGTGACATATTCTGTATCAGTCAAATACAACAAACCTAAGAAATCACAAGTGGATATTCTTCTACTGTTACACAACATTTTTATCTTGTCTATCTAACTTTTGGTAACACAGTTTCTTGTTACAAGTTAATCTATGAGTATATTTGATAACCGGGAATAACTTTCTGAGATTAATCCATTTCAGGACAAGGATTTAAATCATACACAAATGTGAATACAAATCACATTACACTGGTTAACTGCTACATTTCCTTAAGTAATCCCAGTATACAGAGGATCAAAAAGGCTGGCACAATATTTGCAAGAATTTACAACAATCTTTTGTTTGGTATTGTTTACATCAGTGTATAGAAGCCAAAACAAACTGTTTAGTATATTATACTAACCTACTAATTCATTATTCCAAAAATGATTGCTTACTCATCCTACCATTATTCTAGTTAAAAATTAGCTTGTAAAAAGTCTGTGTAATCTCATGTTTTGTTTCTGAGGATTATTTATATTTCTTGTTTGATCACTCATTAATATAAAAACTATTGCTTTTAGCTTTTCTGATACTCCACTTTCAAGCATGTTGTGTTGTTCTTTAAATAGTAACTTCAATTATATGTCATTGGACATCATGGTTTCTGACTGCACACCCAATCAAACGATTCCATTTCCTCTCGGCCACTTTTTTGCATCCATACTAAATTGCAGAAAAAAAAAACAATATTAAAAAGACAAATGTAAAATTCATTCTAATTGCCTTACATTCTTCCCTCTCCTTTTAACACTTTAAAAAGCTTCCAAGTTCTATTCATTCATGTAGTAAACAATAGCAGTAAACAACAGACCCCAAGTAAACATTTACTGTCTAAGGAGATGAATTAAAAAAAAAAGGCTCCACTTTGCTTCTGAAAAAGACAGAGAATTATGTCACATAGCAAAGATTCTTTAGAAAACCCAGTTTTCAAAAACTGAATTCCAAATTACAAGGGCTGCTCTGAAAGTCATGCCTCCTATTGTACTCACCCACAATATCAGAGGTAGATGTTGGTATGGCAGTAGGATCTTCCCACCAGTATTCCATTACATTTTGTGCCATGTGACAGATTGCAGCAGAGAGGTGGCCAGACAAATTGTTGTCTGACATGGGAGTGCAGATGAACCAAAGGTGTGGTACTGAATTCCTCCATGTGGAAAAAATTGTATCCATTGGCATTCATTGACACTTGCTGAGATCAACTAGTGGATGTGAGCATAGTGAGTCAGTGGGTACTGTGCTTCAGCAGTGGCAACATCAGCATGACAAACAAGCCACATTTTGACAGCCTTGCAGACTTTACAAGTGCAACATGCAGGGTCTTATTCATTGCTGGTGAAAATGTGTAGTTAATGGTTGTGACTATGTTGAAAAATAGTGTTTTGTAGTTGAGAATTTTCTCTGTCAAATAGTATTATTGTGCTTTTTGTATCTGTTGTAGTTCTCATGGAAATAAATAAGAAACATTACTTTTGGAGCCACCTACATGTATCTAGATGAACACACACAATCATACACAGGCACCAGGTGATAGAAAGGACAAGTTCAAGATGCATAATCTTAACTTAAAGTTACTACTTTCTCCACTATAAGACAAAGGAATATTTGACTTTATCACAAAGAGCAATGGTCTTAATTCATCATTTGTTTTTTCAGTAACAGTAAAAATTGTACAAAGCTTGACAGGGTAGCATAGTAGTGGGAATCTGCATTCAGAGTCATGCATATGTTAGTTTCACCATCACCATTTAGCTGAGGATTATTAATCACAATAAGGAGAATTAATGAGTGTGCAGAGGGATTCCTTGTGTATCAGTGGGTAGAATTATGTGCTGAGTTGTGCCAGGCTGATAGCTCATACCATTGCATTAAACTCTTCATGAAAATCGGCGCGTATAGCACAGAAAGTAGTGCTAAGCAGTGGCACCAGAAACTTCAGGGATTTGCTTAAAATTCAGTGTGCATATTCCTAACAATCCAGTACACGTCTTTAAAATTTCAGTGCACATCTGTGAATGAATGCATGTTTTTTAAGGCTCTGCTTCACATTGTCCTAAGGTTCTGCACAAATGTTATTAATGTTAATGAGATCTCTATAGTCCTACAAAAGAGGTCATTCAGTATCGCACTTCATGCAGCCATATCATTGGGTTTCAGGTTGTGCAGTGGTAAGCCCTGAGAGATTGCCACTGTAGAAAAAGAATTGTCTGAAACAAAAGAAGATCTGGAATTTGGTTAAAATCAAATTTCAGACAGTTCAGATGATTACTCAATATCTTTGTAAGTTAATTTTCTACAACAATTTTTTTATCCTTCCACCGTTTGAGATGATTCAGTTTGCCAGACCTCCATGAAATTGTCGTAATCCTGGACATGTCTCATTTTTCCAAGTTCAAATGAGACCCTGAAAGTAGTTGGCTATGGAGCTCATTTCACTGTCTGTTAGTAATGAAAAACAGCTCAGTAAAGACAATTCTTCCTTTTTCAAAACAGGAATTCAAGAAAAATGAGGAACCTCCCCAGATGTTTCCAAACTCAACGCCTGGAAATAAGTAAAATGACAGGGGTCATTTCCTTGGCATGGACAAAATCAGACAGAGCTATGTACAAATATATTGAAAAAGGTTGAAAATAAAATTGTGGTAAGACCACTGGATAAAAATAAACAAATAAACTGGGGGGGTAAAAAAAAAATTAAAGAAAAAATAGAAAAGCAGAAAGAAAAAAAAGGAAAAAGAAAAGAAAAGAAAAGAGAAAAGAAAAGAAAAGAAAAAAGAAAAGAAAAGAAAAGAAAAGAAAAGAAAAGAAAAGAAAAGAAAAGAAAAGAAAAGAAAAGAAAAGAAAAGAAAAGAAAAGAAAAGAAAAGAAAAGAAAAGAAAAGAGAAAAAAAGAGGCTTTACTCTTCTTTTATAATTGCCAGTCTGAAATTCATACACATTAAGATCAGATCAAAACACAGCTGAGTAAAATTATCCAGTGAGAATGGTCCAAGCTTCAAACAAGATGCATTATGGGAGAAGGAAAGGGGAAATGGGAAAATGAGTCAAGTCTTCCTGCACAAGCACAACAATTTAGAACCATGAAAGTAAACTTCAAGAAGAAAATATTCTCCAAATTCAAATTCTGTATTAAAATTGACTGGATGGGAAAAAAAATATGGATTTGATCTGCCTAGCGGTGCCTAACATCCTCGTCTTACCTGCTGCCAAGAACAGCAAGTTTTGCATTGCAGAATTGTCTACCTGCTAGTTTAGCAGACATATCTTAGAGGCTCGTCTGAGCACCATGTTTCTGAGGTACTACATTTTATTTTCCTTGTGTTAAAAGATGACCTTTCAGGCATCACACTAAGAGAGCTAATTCTTCATTTTTAATTTCTTTTCTTTTGCCATGAGTTCATTCTTTTCTTCTCTCAAGCTTTTGTAAGCAGGAGGTATACCACCTTTAACAGCTGCCTTTAGCAGTGCAGTACATTCAGAGATTTATTATGATGGTTCATCACGATGATAAATTCTGTAAAATTATTTTGCTTTTGAGTGTATACAGTGTTTTGCTTTTCTGCCCATGACTTCCCTGAGGTCCTTCCCTCTGCTATCGCCTGTCCAGCAATCAGTATGCTGCGGCAGCGTGGAAAAAGGAAAAGCTATGTTACCGCCTGAACAGCCAAAGCCCTCACATGAATAAGGCACTTAAGATGAAGACTGTATAATTAAGTGCAGGCGTGCACTCAGGCCTCCCATCGCACCGAGACAGTTATTAAGGGGAGCGAAAGCTGCGATCATTACCCAGTAAAGAGTACGATGATTGGCTGCTCAGTGTCAGGCCTCCGGTGGCCAGCTTTGTCACACACGCGGAAAGGAGAGTTCACTTTCTGTCAAAACTGGCTTTGCCAAATGTTATCATTTTAAATGCCGTGAAAGAGAGGGAGCTGGGCCTAGGGGTATACACAGCCCCATATGCTGGTGACAGTGATACAAGTGTAATTCTAGACTATTAGAGTGACACATAAGATCATTTCTGCCCCAGAACATGAGACAGCTGAGGGGATTATGCAGGACAGGCTGTCACGCAATAAAATTTTCAGAAATCTGTTAACCCCAGCTCAGACCCAGTGAATATTTTATTGCTTAACACTGAGAAAAAGTATATTTATTAGCTATAGAAAGATATAGCCTAGAGGCTGGGCAGATGAAAGGTTACTGGAAAACGAACTCACTCGATATCCTACTGCAAAGAGTAGCAGCTTGATTGTGGAACTGAAGAGAAGGAAAAATACCCTCGCTGATCCACATTTGCATCAGAGATGGAAATCAGAGTTAAAGCACTCAGCACTGCAATTAAAAAGAATTCTATATGCTCTCACTGTAAAGAATGGTCTCTACAGGACATGGAGAATATCATATGCAAACTGATGTTCAAAATTTCTTGAAGCCGATTAGGCTCAGGAATGCCTAGGCAAGATAGCATTCCCTAGGAAATGTGCATAAATTGGGGACTTAAAGCATATTGCTTTCTGTTTGCCGAACTATATTCTTCCAGAAGAAAAAACTGACTTTTTTTTTTTTTTCCAGAGATCTAGTAATATTTCATTATAGAGAAATAACGGCATTTTCTGTCTTACAAAGAGTGCATGTTTGCCAAACCCTGATTAAAATTCATAGAAAGCAACACAAAGAATACACAAGGAGCCTGGCTATCAGGTTATTATCCAACCACTATATAATTTTTGTATTATCCATCCTCTATCTACACAAGGATATAAACATGCATGCGAACAATTAAATCTGCCACACAAAGCTCTTTGTTTCATTCAGTGTATAAGAACTTTTCACTGAAATGAGATGTATGAGGTTTGCAGTCAACAATTAAATGTTCTTTCTTAGAACATGCATGGCACAGCAATTGTTAGAAAACTTCTTAATTAAGAGGGTGAAATATATAGGAAATAATTATAATGATGAAGTATTAGTACATCTAATGGTTCCTTCTTGAAGGAAAAAAAAAGTAACACTAGGCTTCCATACAAGATTTCAGAAATCATTCAAGAAAAGATATTGCTACATGTATTATTAATATTCGTATTAAAAGCATTCCAAAGTTAGTCTACACAGTTTAATTTAGGTGCCTATGATTACAAGAGACAGCATTTGTCCAACAATGTCACAAAGGTCAGCAGAAAAAAAATAACATGATATGCTTTTTGAAAACTCCCAGCATCTGAATGCTGTGTCCAGGGTGTAAGAGGAGCCCATGGGGGTGCACTTGGAGAACAAAAGCAACCCTTCTGCTAATTGACTGAAAAATTAGCCAGGTCCCCCTGTGGGAAGCACACAAGACAGCAGCAGATGGAGATAGCTTGGACACTGCAGCAAAAAAAGCTCCTCAAAACCTGCTGTGAATCTGCCTGCAATTATGGGTCACAACACTTTTCTTGTTTAACAGAACACAGGCAAGACAAACAGTGTATGTAAAAGCTGGAAAGGTCGTAAACTGACTGTAAATCTATTATCTTAGGCAAGGAACCACCAAAGTTCCTAAAATGCTCTAAGTTTTCAGTTACTTAACAAAGTAACTTAAATAGCTCCTTGTCCCTAGTGTTGTGAAAAACAGTTTTGTGAATAATCTGAAGTAATGTTTCATGTCTTACTTACTCTTTGTCCCTTGTTTTGTTGTTTTGTTTTTTTACAGGACAACATATATCATCACCAGAGTTATGGAAAATATACTTTTAATTCTGGTTTCATTGGTAGAGAGGTGGCCGAAAGATAGACTGTTAGAAAATGTTAGAAAAGGTTTCTTGTCAGCTTATTGGAAACAGATGTATGAATGTTTAATTTTGATACCCAAGCCCTTTATCATTGTCATTTCAATCCTACCTCCAGTGTGGTTTCTTTTATTTCAAAAATTATCTAATATAAGTTCTGTGATTAGTCTCTAGATAACAATAAATAAATATAAGAATGAAAAATTCTGTTTATTACTGTCACGTTTAAAACCGATTAAACTATTAATTGGATCTAAAATACTGAAACTTTTATTTTAAGTGAAATTCTAAGAACAGTTTCTAAAGTCATTGAAATAGGTTACATTTATTTTTACAGTTTCATTTAAAGTGATTTTATTTTCTTGAAGCATTTTAAAGATCAGGTCATCTGTTTCTTATTTCATAAAGAGTATCATTATTATGCCCCAAAAAGACAACATTATGGATGATAGAAGATAGTAAGGGATAAACCATCCATAAAATCTAAACAGGAAGACATTCATAGTCAATCATTATGAATAATCGATGCAAAATAAATGCAATAATGAATGTGATAATGAATAAGCCAGTGTAAACATCTGGCTTAAAGTACATGGCAAAATGCTTTATTTTGTTTCATATTGTTTTCCTTCACAGGGAATAGGAAGTATCCTTCAACTTCCTTATATGACATTTTTATCCCAATTAATATGCAATTTCATTACCGACCTCTATTTTTTTTATTCCCATTTTATTCCAAGATAAACTTCGGGTAATATATTGTTCATGTTTAAAATTAATTATTATAGTCTATGAGTGAAACCTTTCTGTCCACTGTATTATTGGTTCCACTCAGGTTTAGCTCCAAACTTCTTTATTCAGCCTTGAAAACCAAAATCTGAGGATATGACCTGCATAATTGTTGTTCCACTTTACACAGAAGTCATTTCTGTTGGTGACTTGTGTGGATAAACACAGGAACACACACACAAATATAGGGCTAAACCTTCACTGGGCTTAGCAAAACAGCCTTTATCTGCAAGTAGTTTTCCTTCCTGGTTTTACACATGGGTTACTTCTCTAGGGTGTTGTAACATATATTACTTTATCTACATAATAATAGATATTTTCCATTTCACAGGTTTTTTTAGCACCTCTTCAATACACACTATGCTTTTTTACACTTTTTGCCTGAGTTTTCATTCTGCTTGTACTGAAGTGATTGCTACTCTAAACCATATCTCATGTGCAAGTATTTTATTTTGTATTATTAAGTAGCAAAAAAAAAATATTTAACCAGTGCCCTATAAATTCTGAAAAAAGAAAAACTACATACTCTCCTATCTATATTCTGTCTCTGTACCTATATGATGAATAGAATATTTTTGCATGACTTTTGAAAATATTGTTATGTGTTTGAAAATAAAAGGCTGATAAAACTAAGAAATGATGTCCCGTATTAAGATGGAAAATAAAAAGAACTTGTGAAATAACTAGAAGACTGTTCTACTTTGAGGGGTATCTCCAGTCTTCGCTTTCTCTTGTGTAAAGATTTCAGTTTCTAGATACTCTGCTGAGAAGTTAATGAGCATTCTGTGTAAATATCTGTAAGGCAGAAACTATTCTGCTTAACTTTTATCATGCAGTTTGTTTCTGTGAGGTGAGACCTCATTCCAGACTTCCAGTATTTGAGAGGATCTTATAAACAGAATGGAGACTGACTTTTTATATGGTCTGATAGTGATAGGACAAAAGGGGATGGATTTAAACTAAAAGAAGGTAATATTATACTTGTTGTTAGGTGGAAATCCTTTACTCTAAGAGTGGTACAAGATGCCCAGAGAAGCTGTGTTGCCCCATCTCTGGAGGTATTCAAGGCCAGGTTGGATGGGGCCCTGGGCAGCTGAATTGGTGGAGGGCAGCCCTGCCCATGACAGAGGGGCTGGACCTAGACAGTCTTAAAGGTATCTTCCAACCTAAGCCATTCTATGATTCTTTTGCGAATGGGATGTAACATTGCTCATTTGGCATGAATGAATCTAACTCCTGTTCTTGTGTTATGTGATGCTCTCCAACCACTCCTATAAAGCACAGCTACCAGGTAGGGTAGGAAAGAACATGGTGCTTTACAATTGCTTTACAATTGCTGATACAGACCTGACTTTGATCTGTAGCACAATATCGAACGCACTTTGCTGTGGAAGATAACTGGACTGTTTCATTGCGTCATTCCTTCCACACTTTGTTGTGGAGTCTGTTTTTGCTGGGATGTAAAGATAATGGCATGCTGTAGCTGTACCATTTGTCATCTACTACATGTACATGAATGAAATGTACATCCTCACCAAAGAATGACAGGGACATGAAATATCATGAATGAAATAGGTCAAGTTCTTTCATCTAGAAGATACATTCTCCCCCATGAATAAGTAGCATGAGACATAAAGAAAAATTCTTTGAAAAAGATATAGACCTAGACAATCTTTCATCTTTAATGTCCTGCTTTTCCAACCTCAAGCAGACTTGTTTAAAATAAATAACAAGGTGAATTCTGGATACTGGTATCATGAGATAGTAACAGTTTCCTTAAGGCTGCAAAATATTTTGCAAACACCTATTTCTGAGTTTCTGACTTCACATACCAATCTTTTTCTCAGAACTTTCTATTCTGCTAAAAGCTTCTGATATACCAGTTAACTCTTGCCTTATCAACAACTGAGAAAAGTCTCTATAGAAGACTAATGATTGACATCAGTGAAGGCAGAAAAGATGAAATCAAGCTGAAGACTCTGTTTATAATGCAGAATGTTTTAGTCTTTACTCAAGGGTTTTGTCTCCTATGTGCTTACCAGTTGAACAGAAGTGTTGTTCCCTGATGAAAAAGACAAGTCTACCATCAAAACAGCAAGAAGCTTATGAATTAACATCTTAAAGATTTTCAAGGACAGTTCCTTGCAGTGAAAGACATGTCAGAGGTAGGAAACTCCTGTCCAGTTCTGAAGAGCTATAAAGTCTGTGTGAATCAAGAGGGATGATGTTGCCAGGCAGCCTTCTAGGAAGCACGTCATCCTTTCCTCTTCTTTTACCATTACCTTTCCCCAGCAGCTTCTTAGCTTCATGACCCTACTACCAGGTTCTGAATGTGGCATTACAGCATTCTCTGTATTAGTAATCAATTTGCTATAACAGCACCACTCAGCACACGCTGATTAGAAAGGTTAGTCTGATTAAACGTCACACCAAAACCTAAGTGTTAAGTATTCAGAGAATGTCTGTCAAGGTTTGTCTGAAAGGTAAATTAAATTCATAAGTGCTCCTATTTGACACTCTTTCTGAAAGCATCCTAAGACTTTTTGGACTACCATCTGTTAAAATAACTGCGTTGGGAATAAATAAAACATATTTTATAACTATTTTTAAAGAAGGATATTTCTTCAGGCTCCTTATCATCTCTAATTCTTAAGTAAAAAAAAAAAAAAACACAAACAAAACACCTGTCAGATAATAACTGGCATGTGAAGACAATTTGCAATTGGACTGAATTGTCAGGATTTAAATACATCTTCAAGAAAACTGATCTTTGTCTGTGGATTCTTACCATGGTTCCATAATGTCAGTACTACAAAGTCTTTTTATGAGCCTTAGTTTCACCAGGAGCAACAGAGTATTTACATCCCCATGTAGTTTTGCACTGTCCTGCTCATACGTATATCACAACTGTAAAATTTTGGACTATGGGTTTGAATTCTAACAGTATTAAATAAAGTACTAATAAAGGCCATGGATCACATCATAAACAGTTAAATCCTCCTTTTTCAGATATGTACATACCATTTGGAATCATAGAATCATCATAAATGCTGGAATAGACCACTAAGGTCATCTTGTCTAACCACTGACCCATCCCAGCCATGACCACAAAACCATGTCCCTTAGTCTCACATCTACATGTTTCTTGAACACCTCCGGAAGTAGTGACTCCACCACCATGGCAGTTCATTGCTTAAAAAAAAGAAAAAAGAAAAAAGAAAAAAAAAAAAAAAAGCCAAACCAGTCATACCACTCATTTTCGCAAAGAAGCTCAGTAACACTCAGTAACTCATGCAGGCATCAGTCATTGAGTCCCAAACAAAACAGGCAATACAGGGAATTCTGATCATGCAATGATTAACAGATATAAGAAATCTGTGAATTAGAGAAAAAAAAAAAATTAAAAGCCAAAGGGAAAAAGAAATCCTCAAATTATGAGAATCAAGAAAGTAAAAACTCAGTTACTGCAATGACATCATAAGTCATAACTCTTATCAAACATCTTCAAAGATTTTAGTTGGTTATAGTAAATGCTGTGTTGTATGTGCTAGTAGAGCATACTTTCTCAAAAAAACTGCTAACATAACCAAGTGAGAAACCAACTGTGTGCATAATTGCATGTTCTTATCAGCATTTTGGTCCCTACTCCCAAAACCAGCCATTTAGAGGTCTACCCATTTCTAATGCACAAAATAATGTTAAAATATAATGAAGAGTTCCATCTTTATCTTTCTCTTGTACTTATTGTAGTAAATGTGGCATGTAACATCAATCTCAAACTCCTGTACTGTCAAAATAAAAGGGTACGATTTAAGTCTGAAGTGAAAGCCTTAGCTGATGCTCTTATTTTATATTACTTTCTTTCCTTTAAATCCTATGGATTGAATACACAGGGTTTGGGACATACATACATACATGTCCAGTGTATAAATAAATACCAAAATTTCCATTGCAATGTCAAGTAAATAAACAAAAATGTACAAAGCCCAAAGTTATTAAAATGTAATACAACTCTATTGCATAAGTGTGATACAATGTAACTCTGCATTTCTGACTGTCTAGTAGTTTCTCTCAGTAAGGCCAGGCTACATATTAGCCACATACTAATGTAGAGAAGGAAAAAAGCATCATATTTTTATGTTTTGAGTACTCTAATTCTCTGCGAACTAAGTTATCTGGCAGAAAACTGTTCTAATTAGGAGCACCTGTAAGATTTCATAAGTCAAGCTATTTTGCTAAGCTATCTTTATATATATATGTATATGTATATGTATAAGTACGTATATACATATATATATATATGTCATAGAGCTAGCATAAGTTTGAACTTTCTCTGAGAATCAGATCTGTCACTCATATAAATTGCCCAGACTCTGCTCACTGGAGACAGAAAACTTCAGCCCATGCAGTCTCAGCACATGTCCCTGCTCAATAACTTAGTCTGTGCTGACAGACCGCAAGCAATTCCAAAAAATATTGGGCTTGGGTTACCACCAGTCCACTGCAGCAGAAGACATTTCTGAAAATCTTGTGACCTTTACTGAAATAGTTGTATATAATTTTTGAAAGAATCACTAGCATATTTTCTGTACCCAAGCCTAGGTTTTCCTAACTATAGTACAAATAATATGAGGTCACGTACTAGCACGTCACCATAGTTTATCATATACTTTAATATGAAGACTAGAGGTACAGACTGGGGAACTATGTTATGGAAAGAATGTAGAACCCAATAATTAACAAACTGAGCAGCAGTCCCCAGTAACAGATTCACGGAAAGGGCCAGCTATGGTGAATTCAAGTTGTAGATACCAGGGAATATCGCATGGAAGTAGAGGCGTCTATTTTGTTATTTTTATTCCCTATTGAATATTGCATACTTACACACTGAAAAGAGAATTACTCTTTCCATCTTTAACATAATTCAGTCATTGTGCCAGTGACAGAAAAGGTAGTAGGTACAAACTGGAACGCAAGAAGTTGCATCTGAATATGTGGAAAGCATTTTTTACTGTGAGCATGATGGAGCACTAGCACAGGTTGGCCAGAGAGGTTGGGATGTCTCCATTCTTGCAAACGTTCACGAGATGTTTGGACATTGTGCTGGACAGCATGGTCTAGGTGAGCTTGCAGGAGCAGGAAAGCTGAACAAGATGACCTCCATAGGTCCCTTATAATCTCAGCCTTACTGTGATTCTGTGACTGCTTGTCAAAGAAACAAGAGCTACACAGAAACAACAGAAGATCTTTCAGCAGGTGACCTGGAAATCTCACCCAAAAACTATTTGTGACATGGCTTGATTAGACCATACTATCTTCATGAAGAAGGAGTATTTTCAAGGGCTCAGTTGGTACAAAAAGAATCAGTTGCTGGAAGCTGAAATCAAGCAAATTCTCTGTGTGTGTGTGTGACAATTATTCTTGTCATTTGTGAATTAAGAAAATGTAAATATCAAAAATGCTTACCTCTTAAATAACTTGTAGATTCAGGCATCTCCAGGAGTCTAATAGGTCTAGATGATCTAAAATTCCATTCCGTGAATCTGTATCAATATGGTATCTTCCAGTAGCAGAAGATGTAGTTAACTACATATTGAACGGCACAGGATGGACACGGAGAGCAGAAAAGGTATTTTAGTGAAACTGGAAAATAAACTAAAAGTGATCTTTTGGTTGTTGTTTCTGTTGTTATTGAACTTAGTTTTCTCATACTGTGCATGACCATAGGCCAGAAGCCAGAAAATTCAAGGTTTGTCTTTCAAATTCCTTTCCTCTTAAAAAGGTTCAGCACTGGGCTTTCATAAAGAAGATTCTGAAGCTAATCTTCAAAATCCCTTGCTTAGTCATCAAAAAGGACAATGTTTGCTACACTGCAGAGGACAAAGCCCTTCCTTCTGAAGTAAGGACAGATGCATCTCATATGTGAGACAAGAATACGCTCCTGTTGAGAATATAGATTACAAAATGGTGTTAGGATAAGTAACAGTAGTATCCAGGAGTTAAGGGAAACACTCCTTTTTCGGTTCTGGCGTTACAGAAGAAATAGACATGAATAGTTCGATTCTGATTCTGCTCATATTATTTGAATTAAAAGGTACATGATGTAAAGTTAATAAGATCAATGTTTTATATTAACTTGTAAAGTTAATATAACAGTTAATAAACTGTTGTTTATATTAACTTGTAAAGAATACAAAAAACTCTTCCTTATGCTCCTAATTTTCATTATGGGTCAAACAGTGAAACTAAATTGTATATTTACATACAAATATGCATCTTCTTGCATCTCCTCTCCAGCTCTCCCATCCC
>NW_024962263.1:30504843-30542553 GCF_019238085.1 Lagopus leucura
AGAAATGAACTACTTCATCTGTTTTCAGGCTGTTGGGGGAAGCTTCCCTATCTGCCTGAGCCTTTTTCGGGGCAATTTCAAGCAAATATGCTTATGATCAATGCCCTAATATGACAAGTAGTGACAACATAGTCACCAAAGAGGCAGTAAACGTAAGTTGCAGACCTGTAGCTTCTGAAACTTGGTGCTCCTAAGCTGACACAGCTACAGCAGCAGAGCCAGGAGGTTGGTGTAAAATCTCATGTTCTTGAATTAGTTCTAAATGGCATGAACGTACATGCTTAATATCTTCTTCAGAATCCTAATCTATTCCCTTTATCCCAACTCAACATTTTTACTTTCTATAGTATCTGAATTGAGAGCAGAATATGATGCAACTGAGTGCTTAAGACCACTTTAAAGTGACTGTGAAGACAACCTATCACTGGAAAAGTCACTCTATGTCAACAAAGATTAATTTTTTCAGCAAATAAAAGCCAAAAATGTTCAACACAATTTAACAGTTGGAAATAAGACCTTCTGATACCTCAGCAGCAGATATTCCTGCAGTGGTCACGTCTGCAGCAACAAACGGAGTGATACAACAGGAGCTGACTATAGAGTGAAGGAGTTGGTCCAGACAAATGAGATCTTCACTCCACTTTCATTTTATGAAGTTATTTTGTCTTTGCTTTAGTCTGGTCCCAATGACTCAACAGCTAATGCATATATATTTGTAAACACTTCTACAAATAATCATTTTCTTTACAGAAATTGTACAGCTAACACTATTCCTTAATCACATTTATCTACTCATCGACTAAGTACACAGAGAAAATACTAATAAATATTAATATAAGAAAAATTTTTAATGTATATAGTCTTTAATTAAAATAAGGATTCCCACAAGTGCTTTTTCTTTTTTTTTTTTTACTTTTCTCCTTAAAAAGAGCCCAAAGGTTAGTCAGTTATCAGCAATAATAATGCATGCTTTAAGCAACAAGACACAAGATAAGTGAGAAGGGGAAAAAAATATATTATTTTAAAAAGTATTTCTTAATCTTAAAATCTTCCTGAGTCTTCCTTTTTTTTTGAATCATCACCTAGATTTCACTGCATCAGCTTGAAATCTCTCTCCTAAAAGCGTTAGTGGCACTTTCATCTCCTCCCAGTCTGACTGTAAATTGATTGTGAGAAACACACAACAGCAGCCAACTTCTAAGATGATCAGACTAAGTTATTGCCCAACATCACATGAAAGAGATCAGATAAACAGTAGAATGGGAAATAGTAGAGCTAAGCTCTGGAGTCTGACATTCATCTGTCCTTCTCCTGTCAGCCCCACATTGGTTCTACACTCACTTTGCAGCTTCTAAGAGAAATAAAGTGTAAATACTCCAAGCAACCTTATTCACTGCATAATTCTAATTCACTTGGAAGTCATCATCCATGTTGTGCAGCAAGAGAAGCATTTTTTTTTTTTGTATAAGTAAAAAGTGGATGATTACTTGACAGTATCATAATACATCTACCCAGGAGATTAACATTAGATAATCATAACAGCAGATTTTCTAGCTTTGGAGAATTTGACAGTCATCACACTAAGAAAAAAATATAAAGGAAAAATAAAAAGGAAAAAAAAGTAAAAGAAACCTTAGTGGAAGGAACAATCAGTCACAACTTCTTTGCACATCTGTAATAATCCTTTTCATGGATCAGCATTAGCAGTGTTATTTCTTGTCTTGCCACAGTTTTGACACTGCACCAGGGGCTCTCCTGCTCTTTGCAAAAGTCATGATAATGAATTAGGATTACACATGATGCCAGTACTGTGTCAGAAGACCATCTGGGTTTTCAGAAGGGAAAAAGGGAGAAAAGTGCTAAACTTTCTCTTTAAATCTCTCTATGGAACAAATCCTTCTATCTTGAAAGTACAGTGTGCCACGAAGACAACAGAGCAGTTTGTGATGGATGTGGGTAAGGAAAGGGGTTGATGACCTGGAATGGGACTAACCTGTTGGCTGCAGTCGTAGTTGTCTGCTGAACTGGTCTCAAGGAAACATACCTCCCACTTGTCCTATGGTCTGCATAGGCAGAAGCATCACATCATACCAGCTGGGGACAGCTACTAGCTAGCAACAGCAGAACCACTGTTCTGAAGACAGCTGGCCATACAAAAGTATAGATCAACCATTTGGATCAGGGAAACCCAATTGTTTCTCTCTCTCTTCCATGGAAACAAGATTAAAAACTTCTTTGTGTAATCTAGCAAAAAGGTGGAAAGTCTGTGGGCCCTCAGTGCAAGGCCTGATGTACCAATGCCACCTCACAGCAAAGCAGCATCTTCATCTTCTGTCCCTGCCTTACATCCACTCCAAAGGGCCACAGTAAAAATTTCAGTAAAGTTCAGCTGGATGCTGAGTGCTGCAATGAGAAAGAAGCCTGCCAAGTATGTGAGACTCCTGCTCAGATACTGATGCTTGGCAGGTGTTTTCATACATTGCTCTCCAGACTATCTGTGTGGAGTAACCACAGGTGGTCCAGGGAATTGTTTTCACTCTCCTGGTGCACGGCTGAAACAAGAAGGAAATCCTGCCTCCTAAGAAAGTTTTAATTGTCAGTCTTCAAGCACAGTCCCTTTGTAATCCTGCCAGAACTCTCATGTATGCCTGTGCTTGCTTGGGTAGCTGCATAGGAAATGAAGACTGTTAATGAGTTTCTTCTTTTGTCAGGTGTTTATTTGCTATACTTTCAAGTGTGATCAAATTTACCAATGACACAGAAATGGGAGTTCTGTATGCAAGCAGTACAATGACCTTAAGATAGTAAAGTATTGGAGGCTACAGACAGTGGGAAACGGTTGGGGGGTTGGAAAGGAGTGCTAATAAATACAGAATTCCAAGCTCCGGAAGAGGAAATAAAAAGCTTGGATGCACAATGGGGTACAAAACCAAGTAGTGATAAGCACCATAATGATGCTATATTTACATTCTCTTTTGTGCTTTATTTTCTTTTTCATTTACCCAGACTCATATACTTCCAAAAAGCACAAAAATTAGACTACAGGCAAGCAGTTTGTACAGTAGTGTTTCATTTGAAGAGGTAGAAACAGTATCACAAAATTTTAGAATCAATCTCTAGTTGCTATTTCAATGCAAGCACTGGAAATACAGTGGCATAAATAGATTGAGAATTTTATCTTAAATTAAATCTACATAATTAGTGTGTTGCAAATAATATACTGAAATAATTTTTCTTTGCCTTGACTAGAATATTCAGATCCCAAATCTACTGCAAAAACTTCCTGATGACTTTCCAGGACTTTGTGGAGTTGCTGCTGGGTTTCAAATGTAGCTCATTTTAGTTTTTATTATACTATGTAACATGTGCTCTTAGCAGCTGGAAAACAGAGATGAGAATATATTTTCCTGTCTCACAATTTTTGTCTTCACCAGAGCAGCACATACTAAAAAAATATAGGGCATCATGTAATCATTCCCTAACACATTCACAGTCCTTTCATAGGGAACCTTCCCAACCTTCCTCATTCTATCCAGTTCTTTTTTTGTTGGATTAATTTTATAGATTCATTTTTACCACTTTTTTCTTCATCCCCTTCCTTCTTGGCATTTTCTCACTTCTCATTTCATTTTTTTTCCCTATATCTTGTCAACTCAAAGAAAAATATGGAAGTTCTGTGTATAATATGCTCATTGAAGATTTTATCAGGCCATTCTCTATTCCTATCAAGATCACTTTAATATTTTCCAGCTGCTTGTTCTGCCAGTTGCTCTTTCTTCAGATGATGAACTCAGAAAACTTGGATGCACTGCTCATTTTAGCTGACACAAGATTCAGTGCTTTGTGAGTTGTATCTATTCTCAATAATTCTTAATGTTTGAAAGGGATAAAAAATATTTCCTGACAAATCATCACATGAATTTAGCGTAAGAGTTTTCAGAAAAATTCACATCTGGATTCTAAGCATCCTTGGAAATTTTTAGCACCAAAATTAAATGAATAGTCCAAAATAAACACTCAACTAATTTCAGCCAGAATCGGTTAATATATACTATAAAGGAATATATTCTCTTTGCTATGTTTCTTCTCCTTTCTACCACTAATTCTTTTCTCTTGTCTCTCAAACCCTAGAGGTCCTCATAGCTGCCAGCTACTAGACTTTCCTGGGTGGATCTTCTGTTAGTTCCATTTTAATTTTTCTTGATTCTTACCACAGGGAAGAAAGCATCTTTGAGGTCAGCTACTGAAGTGATATATTCAATAGAAGAACTGCATGAGCATAATATGGGTGCTTCAGTGACCAGCTTTGAGGTCCACAGCTCTATGTATGGCATTCAGAAAACCAGAATTCAATGTTTGTCTTCTATGTGAAAAATGGGTAAAGGAAAGGAAAGTAGACTGAGGTGAGGGAAAAGAGCTAAATTTGCAGAGACGCAATGCATAATGGAAGAGAATTCTAGATCTGGTTGCAGAGTACAAGACAGGAGATGACTAACCTACCAGATAAGACATGGAGAGATGACACTATTCTATCCACCACATTAATTCTGTGTTATGTGAACTCCTTTATGGTAGCAGCTTGGGGTACATGATCACTCAGAGAAAGGAAATCAGTAAAGAGGCTTTCTTTCTCACAGAATTAGTTTTAAGTCAGCATGACTCTGACTGGATATGATTTGGCCTGATGCACATTAGCTAGGCAGATGCATTTCTCTGTTCAGCCACTAAACTCATCTTTCTTACCTCAACAACTGTATTTTCTGTTGCCTGGGTAGCACTTCTTACTGCTTCCTTGATATGTTATTACTAGAAACTGACTGAACTGAATCTATCAGAAGTGGTGAGTCTTTTGTGCTATTACTTTTTTTAAACATGAGCACAGCATGCAAAACCTCAGCTCAGGAACAGGAATAGAATTAACTGCAATTTCACA
Source organism: Lagopus leucura (assembly GCF_019238085.1). Classification (NCBI taxonomy): domain Eukaryota; kingdom Metazoa; phylum Chordata; class Aves; order Galliformes; family Phasianidae; genus Lagopus; species Lagopus leucura. The sequence goes on from NW_024962263.1 coordinate 30,509,777, forward strand.
GATTTCTACATGGGGCCTACTAGCAAAAACCAAAAAACACTAGAAGTAATTATGTAAGTCGCTCTCAGTTCATTTTTGCATGCTTTCCGTAGAAATAAACAAACAAAAAAAAAAATCCCATCCCATATAAATGGGAACAATGAAGTCTCCCCAAAAGTGTAGTTGCCAATAGATCATGAACTATTGTGCCAGTGCTAGCATTCCTTTTCTTAATCCTTCTATCATCCAAGACCACAAGGTACAGAAGTAAATCTGGCAAAACATAAAATGTACTTCAACACCCAATTTTGCACAGTCCAAAATTTTGTTTTACATTTTAATGGACAACTGCCAAACTGCAGGCAGCCAGCTTCACTGACTCAATAACCTGCTGGAAAAATATCCCCCATGTGGATGACCATCTGCACCCACACAGCTGAGGCGCTAAATTATTTCATCACCGTTCCTGTCAAAATTTTAGCTTCTTGACCTCCACAAAGAAATCTTGTGCCATCCCACCTAAAATCAGTCATCAATTTGTTCAAAATGCTGCATCTGAAGCATTGTGATGGCTAAAAATCTCTCATTAGGCTGACAGATTTTCCTGTTTGTCCTGTATGTGAGCTCTAAGAAGGTAATGGAAGAAGATGACAGAAGCATTTCAGAAATACAGCTTAGAGCTCTTCACTCCTTCCAGGGACTGTCTGCAAAGAAAGTTTCCCATCTGCTGTTCTCCATGCCACAACTCATTGTATCAACATTAGTTGTTTTGTGTTTGTATACCACCACCACTTTTCTTGATTTACTTGATTGTTTTTCCACTAAACATATACCATTTATTTCCTCTCCTAGTTTTTTGTTTTGTTTTGCTTTGTTCTGTTTTTAAGTCTTTTTTCTTCTCCTTTTTATGAATATCCTCTCCAACACAAAGAATTGGTTCATTGCCCAAGGTCAGATAAGTCATTACCTTGGGAATCACTTTTTATTCAATGTTTTCTTTACAGCAGCATATTCGATCTGGATCCAAATTTTACCTCCTGCACAGCTTTAAACTGTTGATCTTTATCCTACTGTTCATGGGGAAATCATTCACCATTTCATATCTTGCCTTTTTCAGTCCACTCTTTTCTGCAAAAGAAGTGACTGCAAACGTTCTCCAACTCTAATATATTCAGTATGCTGTTATTCAGAGTTTCTGTTCATTAACTACATAAATGTCACCTCTTAGTTCTTCCTCAGATTCTTCTCCCCCCACTTAACATGTAAAGCTTTACATGAGTTTAAAGTTTACCAAAACTAGTTCTATCCTCCCTATTTTTTCAATTTATAAAGTTGGCTTCTGATTTTACTCTGCCAGCAACAGAAGCCTGCACAGACCATTCAGCCTCTTCTTTAATCACTTTAAGGTTTTCTCCTGCATAACCTTCTGGCTTAGGTAAAAAATAGGAAGCAGACAGGTTATTAAATTCTTTCCCTATCCTACTCTAAAACTAGTTTTAAATCTAACTTTGTAGTCCCAATGACTAATAAATCTGATGAATGTGACCCTTTATACTTTCTCATTTCTACAAAGTCCTTTATTCTTGCTACTTTTTATCCAGCTTCCAGCTCCAGTCAGAAGAAAATCTCAATTGATGCCTGCCAACCTTGGCTCATCATAGTCAGTTGTGTGCTGTTTCATCTTTGCTGTTGTAAGGATGGATATATTATTTGTATTATGACAGATTAAAACAGTAACGAGTTTCATTTTATATCATCACTCTGCATTTCCATCTACTTATTACTATGTGTGTTGATTTTGTTTGTGTTTGTTTTACATTCTGATTAGAATTTGCAATATCTTGTCCTTAGACAATAATGATTTCTTGAAAACATCAATTGAAAAAAGTGAATTACCAGAAGTGGCAAAAAATGTTTTGTTCCTATAGTAAAAAACTTTCCACCATTTTTATTAGATCTGTCACCAAAGCAGAAGTTATATTTTTCTTGTCACTCATACCTACATTCAGAAAAGGCTTTAATAATAAATATATTTAACTATGTTACAAAAATTTAGCTTTTACATATTTCTCCACTTTAGCATTTCTGAGCTTCATTTTGGAATTTTTAATACTGATGAGGCTAAATAACTGAGAAATAGCAATAATAGCTCTTACGAGGTAAGAGTAGAAATCAGTTCTGGATTTCAAATGTACTAGTTATTCCCTTGGAACATGTTTCTAGGAAGGCTTACTCAGTTTAACTTGTCCTGAGTTTGAAAATGCAGCCAGATATACATGTCTCAAACACTGCAGGAGTTATACTCTTGCAAAGAACAAACTCTCACAGACTTACCTGAAATGTTCTGTAATTATGACACAACCAACTAATAATCAAAGTTTCAATCAAGCCAATCCAAAACTGTGGCAAGATAAAAGATTATTAGAAACAAATATACAAGTTCTCCAGTATAGTATCTCTTGCCCCCAAGTTTATGGAAAGGCAAAGTACCTGCAGGAGTTCCAAAATATTTAGAACTGTACAGCTGTGGAATCTGCTTGCTCATTTTCAAAAGTTGCCTACTGTGCCTATAACAACACATATGATATGCCATTATCTGAGGCCACCTAGAGCAGGCTATTTTTTTTGCTCCCTGATTACATTAATTTGCATAATTCCTATTCTTCCCCAAACAAATTTAGTTCCAAGATTAAACTAATTTTGTTTCATGATTAAATGTGTCTTGGCTGTGAGCCTGAAATTCACTTTCCATGAACACTAGAAAGAACAAAACTTAACTTGCATGAATTTTCATTAAATGGCAGCGTGTAGAAATTGGAACATAAGAAAAGAGGAAATTCATGCAAACTCTTCAGAGGTGTTTGGGAGAAGCATCTTTATTTGCTCTGCTTGAATGTTTCTACATACTTCCCTCAGGTTGTTTCTCAAGATTTTTTGTAGTTGTATTAGTTATATTATTTAGTATATAAGCAACAGCTACAATAACGCATTAACTACAATAGAGTATGAATCAAAAATATTTTGTACAAAAAATATGTATAAAAAATATAAATTAAGAGAAGTAACAGGGTATATGCTCACAGCCAGCAAAACGTAACTGTTTAGAAGTAAATGTATATAATATGTGTTTTAAGAGCAACTGCATGGTTTTTATCCTGAAGACTCAGGAAACATCTTGCTTATGAAAGGAAACCCTTTTTGGAATCTGCTCCAGCAGTGTCAGTCTTTAAATGATGTGAGTCTGTGCCTAGAAGTCTAACTGAAAGCCAAGAAGTCAATATGTGTTTCCCAGCTGTCTTAAATCAGCTTAAAATCACAACTTTAAGTCACAACAGGGTTGATAAGTTAACAGAAAAGGAAATTTAAAAGTAATACACTTGTTACAGTAACATCGGTGTATCGGTGGACCAGCCCACGGTACAGAGAAGACAAATCCTATTAAACTTGATGGATGAGTGAAAGGAGATCAGTTTGTTTCCTCCCTGAATCCAAATTATTCTCACAGCTGGAAAAGAATCAGTGGCTGATAATGGCCTAACAACCTCTACCACTAACTGATATGACCTCAGGTGGAGTGATAAGAATATATAATTCTGTATTCCCTGAACTTGTCTGTGTCTCCTGGAGAGTGCTAATGCAGTGGGAGCTCTGTGCCACCCTGAGCAGTATAATGCTTTAAAATTTAGAAGAGACTGAATATGATTATTTATAGGCCTTTAAAATGCATATTGCATTACATATTGCATTACTAAGGAAAAACTGAAAATAAAGAGTTTAATGTGTATGTTACATATCAGGGATGAAAATTATGTATTCAATTTCTTACCTTGTCCATAATTTATCTATCCTAAACCTATCACACTGACTAGAAGAGTAGGAGTTCTTTTGGTATTTTGCTTTTCCTGGGAGAGAAAGAGTTTTGTTACTTTGAAGTCAAAAGCAGAACTACCATCTGACTTCAGGAAAACTGGATCCTGACTTCAGGAAAAGTGGGCCAGGATCCTGCCTGGATGCATTCATTACACACTTATGGAGTATCACAGGCTATCTTCCAAGTCATCACCTGCCAGTAGACAACAATTACCTCAAATTCACAACAACCATATCACAACAATCTCATCAAGAGGCAGCAGAGAGAAGAACAATTATCTTTTCTCATTTAGAAACAATAATTCTTAGGTTGTACATATTTAGCTATTTTTAATTAAAATCCATTACAGTTTAAAGGCATGCTTGGTGCTTCCCTAGGGAAAGCAATCACAGCTGTGATCTAGAGCCTAGATAGAAAACAGTAATATGGAGAATGCCCCTTATATTTTAAACAATCCTTCATATATAAATTATTTGCCCCTGCAGAGCAATTAGTAAAGCAAGCTGAATACTTTTCTTTCCCATCTTTTCCCTAAATAGGATGGCAGGAAATGAAATATATATCTATTTTGTTAGCATTATCCTTATCTAAATTCTGAAATGTTATTGTATTTCCAAAAAAAAAAAAAAAAAAAGTTTTTCTAGTCTTAAAAAAACTAGAATGATCTCTTCAGAGAATACCAATCCTCCAAGGCAGAGACAAGCTGTGGGAAGCAATTCCCTCATGAGTTGCAGGGTTAGGACTCAAAGATTTCTTGCATTGGGAATGTTGCAGCCCTCTGGTGCAATAATTAGACACAGAATGACACAGATACAGTGGCTGAAATCATAGCAGCTGCGAGAGGCTGTGAAGATGATCTCTGCCTGCCCTTGGGCAGCTGGATGTGAGACATTTGCTGCACAAGCCTCATCGTTCCAGCTGTGCTGTGTTCACACAAACATGGTCTGCAGGAATGCATGCCCAACCAGACTTTCCCATGCTTGGACTCAGACATGGGATGAAAAGCCTTACAAAGGCTGCTGAATTATCATTTGGCTGCTGTGTTTTAACTTTGAGAATGAACAAATGAGTGGAAGGTAGTCCCTAAGTCCTAAAATAATTTAGGTGATAGAATCACTTTAAAAAGCAATATTTCTTATTTTAACCCTAACAATGCTTCTAGTCAGCGTGATAATAAAACTGAAGGAAGAAGGGAATGACTGCCAGGTCACCTTTTCTTTTTCAAATGCCAAGTCCCGTTCTGAACACGTGCCTTTAATTTGAGAAAAGCATCAGGTGAAGTAAATTTTGGTAGCCATTAATTCTTACTGTCTGTCACCAGTTAGTTTCATCTGCACGAACCAGTGTAAAGACCTCATGATCTGAATCCCTGAGCTCCTTCTCTGAATTATGAACACAAGCACTTTCACAGGCCTGCATATTTGCAGTGAGATATTAACCCTCAAGAGAGGGAAATCCCTACTGAGGACACTGTAATCTGTGTTGTTCATTAGAAGTAAGTAATCTCCATTGAAATGTGTTTTCTTAATTCTCATTTGCACTGCTGATTACCAGTCTCTTTCTTGTATATGAGAGTTGTTCCTCCAACCAGCACTCCAAGGCTGTTCATCTGCAGGCAACATTAGATGCAAGTGATGCAGCACTCCAAAGCAAGCAGACCATTGCAATTCCTCAATAAATCCTCAGAAGCTTACCTGGCTGTTAATCAAATAGAGTAGGAATTCTCTAGCACTATGCAGTGGAAGGATTCTCTCTCAATAACTTAAGTTTTGACATAAGCCCTAGGAAAAGAAGTACACTGTCTCTGGATGGAAATCTTCTGTGCTATAGAAACATGCTGAATAACAACTAAATTCAGCTTAAGAGCAAAAGATAATTGGCACGACTTCTACAGATGTGCTGGGAAAAATAAAATAGAAAAAAAAAAAGAGACCATTTGAGTCTATTCATTCTACAGTGTACAGTTTGGTTTTTACATGAAAAATCAAGATAATACTTTAAGGAGGCAATTACTGTAGCATTTCACATACAGTAACCTACATATAAAAAGCATTAGTACTGTAGATTATGCCCAGCTCTGCTTTTATATGACAGTGATTCCTTTCCCTGGGCTTCTTACGTTGAAATACTGTTACACCTTCTGGTTTATACCCTTTTACCTTGCACACAAGTACACTTTTCTGAGGTTATAACAAGGAGCATTTTATTTGTTGGTTCCCCACTCTCAGTAACATTTAACAGTTACACCTAATTAAGGGATCAATGAGACCAAAACTTTGCTGTTAAACTTGCATATATGTTAAGAGGTTGCAGACAGTGCAAATATATTTAAATTATTCCATACAGTAAACTTTAGAAACCTCTTACAAAGCAACAACAACAAAAGTCCTCTCAGGCAAAGACATATTAAATACAACTTTTATTTACATGGTATTTTACTACATATTAAGAAAAGAAGAGGGGAAACAGTGCAAAGCCTGTTGGGCACAGCTGACAATTTCTGCAGTTTTATCAGTCTATGATTCTCCAAGTTCTCCTGAGCTGCATTAAAAAGAGAATTGTCAGCATATTGAGGCAGGCTCTCTTCCTCCTTTACTCTGCCCTGGTGATGCCACATCTGATATACGGTGTGCAGCTCTGCGCTCCCCAGTTCAACAAAGGCAGGGATCTCCCAGAGAGAGTGGAGGTCCACAAAAATGATGAGGGGCCTGGGGCATCTTCTATGAAAAGAGAGGCTGAGAGACCCAGGGCTGTTCAGCTTGAAGAAGAGCAATCTGAGTGGGGATCTTAGCAAAACATGTAAATATCTGATGGGTAAGAGCCAAGCAGATAGGGCCAGGTTCTTTTCATCAGTGCCCAGCAACACGACAAAGGGCAATGGGCACAAAGTGGAACATAGGAAATTCCAAACTAACATGAGAAAAAAAATTGTTTGAGGGTGACAGAGCACTGGAACAGGCTACCCAGAGAGATAATGGAGTATCTTTCTCTGGAGATATCCAAAATCCACCTTGACACTTTCCTGTATGACCTGCTGTAGAGAACCTGCTTTAGCAAAGGACTAGGTGATCTCCAGGGGTACCTTCCAACTCCTACAATTCTGTGATTCTGAGAAGTTCCCATCCAGACTGTGTGCTTCTCCAAGCTGGAGAGAAGCTGGAACAAGGATAGTTCCAATGAGCCACATCTCAGGACAAGTACATTTTAAGTGCTTTTACATATCTTCTGGAGCTCACAGGTGCAGATATTGCAAAATTCCTGCCTGTAAACTTCTTCACAGAAGTAGGACTTTGCAGCCTAATCACCATTATCAATAACCACTAATGATAAATAATATCTCTATCCCACACAAAGCAAACACTTGCAACAGACACTCATTTATAACAGTGATCTGGCTAGATACTTCAGGTCAGCTGGCAGGTAAATTATTATAAATTCTGAAGAAGAATTAGTAATCTTTCCATTCCATTTAGTCTATAAGCATGGTAATTAGGTTATTAATATTACTTGTTTTTCAACTCTGTTGACCAATACAATCCCAAACCTTGTTGCCAAGAGACAATATTACTATAACACGGAAGGATTTCCAGCGGGAGAAGTAAGATGACAAAAAGAGCACTAGAAAGCAATATAGTTCGGAGAAAGGAAGAGTTTCAAAAACTGAATTCCATCCTTACAAGATGCATCCTACATATTTTCTGACAAGAAATGCATTCCATTAGATATTACTTTTTCTAATATGGAGCAAAATAAAAAATTAAAGGTGACTTTTACGCTCAAGCCAGAAATCAACAGTCTGGGAACAGAAGGAGATTCCAGACATAGGACTTATGAGTCAGATGTTATTGACAGAAATCTAGCATTTCTTAAAACTAAAAAATAATTTTAAAAAGTCATACTGTTGTTATTTAAATAGCACAATATATACTGAGTTTTAGCCACTGACTAGTTGTTATTAACTTCCACCCATCTTAATGGGATAAAAAATTGAGAAGATAATCTAAATTTGAATTAAACTTTGAACATTCAACTAGTATCTGTGTAACTTGCTGAATAAACAGAGGTGTTGTGGTTTTTTTTTCCCATTTTCTACACATAAATTACATTGTGTTTTATAGTGGTTGTTCCCGAAGGAAAATCTGGAAACTACTGCTGGCTGAGGCAGCTATGGCTGTGTATTCTTTAGCTAGTAAGATAACCATGTTGAAGAGTACATCTTATGCTTGCAGTGCATAAGAGTGCATCTTATGTGTTTAGATGTTGGTAATAAGAATGCATGTAGGTCCATGAGCAGCACAGCTAGTTGAAATCTCAATTAATAGAAAAAAAATGTGAAGGTAACAGTCTGGGAACTGTAGTTCCTAGAACCAAATATGTCCGAAAAAGAGTAAAGTCTATAGTACATTTTCTTCATTTCATTTAAACTTGTTCCAAATTTTTATAGGGCATTCTGAGGGGGGAATTTTCTTAGTATATACAGACTAATGAGAAATAACTAAATTGTTTTTTTTTCATACCTTTCATTATTTTTATGTAATCCTGTTTGGGAGCACTCTGATTTCTACATAACATAAGTTCACAAAATAGCAACTTGTTGTCATGAAATGGGATACTCTTGATCTGAAGTAAGAATATTAATCCTAAGCCTTGCATCAAACAGTGACAAGTTTGAAACATATTTTCTTCTCTCAGCTCCACTATGAGAGTAACAAACATGCTTTTTGCTCATTAATGTGAATAATATATCAAACAGAAATGCCTTTAATTGTTTATTTTGCTAGCTGGAAAAGAAGGGGGAAAAAAAATCAAGTGATTTAACTTCCTTTTTTTGCTTTTTCTTTCCTCAGCTTTATTATTATTATTCCAACAGCACATCTTTCTTCCCCAAGGTTTTAGAGAAACATCACTCTCTCCATTGTCCCTAAAACTTCTTAGACATTTAAGAGCAAGAGACAAAAAAAAATGCTACTATAATAACTCCTTCATAAAGCTTGATTATAATTCTTTCTTTCAAAAGCAGCAAAAGACTCACAAACAATCCAGCTACACGTATAAAACAGTGTATAGAACAAAAGTACAAAACTACACAAAATCTAATACAAAGGGGAACAGAAATGCACCTACTCTCAAAGTAAATCAAAGAGATCTGAATACCCTTACAAAGAAATAGGTGGGCAAAATTAGCACCTCATTTTGTAGTTGAAGAAACAGCTGTAAAAAAAAAAAAATGTGTATTTCTCCCTTCCAATTACAGCAGGAACAGTTTAGGTACTTACGGATATTTGCCAAGCCATAAAAAAATCTGGCTAGATCATAACTTTTATCTTTTGATTTCCATTTCCACTCTCATCCACTAGCTAACAGTCCTAAATTTTACTATAACAGTCTTGACATTCTCTACATTTTGTTTTCAATTTGATTAGCAAACAGGCATCAAAAAAGGAAGGATTTCAAAAGGATTACAAAATCCACTTTCAGTCTCCTACAAAGTTGCTTCTGAATTACTACCAGTCAGGCAGCAATGGGCATGAAATATTTTCTGGGCATAGTATAGCTAATATTCCTAAACTATTCCTAAGAGAGATGAAACCTAGAGGTCAAATTCTTTTGTAAGATAAAAGTGCGAAACTCTCGCTGAAACATGTGTGAATAGCCCACATATAAATCTGTCTCATGACAGAATTTGAAGAATTTCCAAGAAGAAACTGTTGGCATAAACACAAGAAAACCAAGAAAACCAATTATTTAAATGAAGTTCTTTTTAGCATATCTTTTTTTTTATTATTTTTTTTTTCCCTCTGAAGTAAGATTCAGCATTAATGGAGAGAACAAACTAGATAAACTAAATAAAATGGAAAAGTTATTTGTTTCTATACCCATGCGATAACAAAGCAGAGTTGGCTGTACTTAGCATCATGCTAAAAATATTTTTAAAATGAATAAATAAAAATACCAGATTTGTGGATTTAATTGGAAGAACCAAGCCTTTTTTCTTGGCTCTTTCTGTTCTCATAGACACCACTGTTGCTGAGTAAGAAAACTGATAAAATGCCCTAGAGAAGCTTTACAACTCAACTGGCACTTACACAGCAGATAAGTCTCGCTGATATCAGAGTAATCTTTCCACAAGGATGAACAGCTCTTGAACAATTTCTCTAGGGAACAGTATTAGACACAAACAGACTTTCTCCATCATCAGACATGATATTCAGCCCATATGCAACATACACTGCTAGTCAGAAGCTATGGTAGTCACAGACTCTTTGTGTGCTACGCACAGTAGTCAATGTACTGGTTTTTTATGTTTTAACATCAACAAATAAACTGATAATTTCTAATGTTGTACAAGTGTATGAAGGAATGTGTCTGTAGAATGTAGGGCTAAAATACCTGCCACATCATCAAAATCAAAAACCTGAAACATTTTGATCTTGTTTACAGTTCTATATAACTGAAATGACATATTTTTTTAATTTCTACCTTTATTTGCTCACTAGTCTGTAACTGTAGTAGAGAGCAATTTCTTCAGTTACATTACCAAACACAGTACAAGACCTTTTCTTTAAATTACTTACAACTCAAGCATAAATTATTTTAAAGATTTTAGCTGAAAATGGTTTGACAAATTCTCAAGCCATGGATATTTGTTTACAGAAGTTATTTATCTTCACTCTCAGCACAGACTTCTACACTTAGATATCTGGTCTGCACTGGTCATCTTTGTTTTCCCAATAATCAATATCTGACAATCTAGCACCTACAGAGGGTGTTTTCTTTTAAGTGTTGCCTTGGAACAGGATCAATCATCTGATCATTCTGTTGACATAAACTTAGGTGAACTGCCTAAATTTGGATACAGTCATATTGAATTAAGACTTTTCTCAGTACTCAGCACTCTGCACTGTATTAGCAAAAGAAATTACATACGTTCTATATACAGAGAATTCTTTTCCTTTATCTGTAGCTATGTTCATGAACTGCATTTACACTTCTTTACAGTATGTATGAAAGGAAGAAAACCTTTATAGGTGAGAGATCTAAGGACAAAATTGTGGAAATGATCCCATTGAGAGATTTAGACTTTGTTTTGTTTTGTTTTTGTTTTTGTTTTTCAGTGTTCAAAGCTAAATGGGTTTAGACTGGTCAAATTTACTTCAGTTTCCAGAATTAACAATTCTATTCTTCCTCAAATCCTCAGACTTGCACAGATATCTATAGAGTGTGAGAAACCCAGAATTTTTTTCAACTGGAATGTTACATGTCATGTCTCATAAGACGCTTGTAGTAAGGGCAGAAAGAGTCACACTTTTGGACTGCTTATTTTTCTACATTCTCCTGCCCTATTTACTGCAATGCACAAGGCATAGATGCTACAGAAAACTGGTACACAAAGCTGATTCAGAGAAGACACCTTTGACAGTCATTGAGGTATGGGCCAGACAGTTCTATTCTCTCTTTCCAGTCCTATGTTTATGTTACCATTAAAGGCTGTGGAAAATACAGAAAAAAAGGGACAAAAGTAGGAGCAAGTGCACACATTGAGACAACATTTTCAAGTATCTGGATTTTTGACTGAATAATCTTAATACTCTTCCCACAGATTTGTAAAGACTCTAAAAATTAAACTTCTGCTCTTTGGACTTAATGCTAGCATTAGTACATAAGTGTTTGGACTCCTGGTATGACAGCACATGCCTGTCCAACTGAGCTAGCAACAAAAGTGATGGAGATAGTACACATGTATTGATCAGCCAATAGAAATTGATTAGATGTACACTTTAACTAGTAAATTTTAAGCCTGTTCACTGACCGCAAGAGGTGTACAGGTTAGCACTTATGGTTTCCATGACAAGTTCTGGATAGGAAATATTCTTGAAGAGTATTTCCTGTTTGTTTTTGTCCAGAATCCTCTCTCTGCTCTTTCTGTGCATTATGCCTCTGCCTTCTTCTTCCACGTCCACAGCTATAGATTCCACTTCTATACATACAAAGATCTCATTCCTTTCCTATCTCTTTCTTCCCCTATCCTATATTACAGATAGTCCTTCTTCTTTGCACTCTCACTCTTACATCTTGCCTCACAGTCAGCAGAAGGAGAATTGAATGCAAAACCAATCTCATCCAAACCAAGCACAAAGATATTCAAAATCTGGCTAGACATAATCCTGATCAACCTGCTTTAGTTGACCCTGCTTGATCAAGAGATCAGGAGATGTCCTTCCCAACCTATAGCTCTCTGTTATTCTGTGGTCCCTCCCAGTAACAAAGCTAAGCAAAGGTTTAAGCAACTGAAAAGTTGGGCAACATCACTGTCATTTCTGGTACCATTTGTGATGCCTTTTGATTTAAATACTAATATCACCTCAAACTGGGATATTTTTTGCACAAAAGTCTGAAAGGAACCTGAGAAGGCATTTTATGTATTTTCAAATAATCAGCATATTGCATATTTCTGACTTTTTTAAAAGGTCCCAGGATTCAATAATCATCTTGGATTTTATATATCTGAGGCTTCTAACCCTTCTTAATAAGCGGAATGCAGACAAAAGTGAAAATCAAACTGATATGAAAATTAAAAGCCATTCAACATTTCAATTTGATTCTGTTAATTGTTAGTGAATTCAACAATTAAATATTTGCATGTCAGTCAGCAAATAAATACGCCAACCAGCCTGCAACAAATTATTTCAGTGATGTAGATTCTGAGATGAGTAGATTCAACATCTGCCAACCTGAGATTAACCATTTCTTTATTAGGAAGCTGGCAATTAACTTTTGAAATGGCAATGAAATGGAGATGAGCAAGTAAATAATGCAAACATGGAGGGAATGTTTAGAGTCAAGTGTTTCCACATGACATAAGTTGGCAAACCTGCAAAGCCTACCTGTGCAACCTGGTCTAGCAAGCCTGCTTTGGCAGAGGGATTGGACTTGATCTCTAGAGGTTCCTTCTAGCCCCTACAATTCTGTGATTCTGTGATTCTATGTGATTCTGTGAAAATGACTAGCTCCTGAAAGTCAGTGAATTTGAATGGGTGCAAAAGAAAAAGGAAAAGAGTTGTAACTGTGAATGGGAAAGAGTTTGGAGTTAGTGATTTGAATGAGAAAATGATCAAGAAGAAGAGGGAAGGAAAAATAATCAAGTTCACTGAAGAGAGAAATGTGAGATAGTGAAATCTGGAATGAAAAATTCTTGATATTAATTAGGTTATATATAGTCAGATGAAATTTGATCTTAATGAAAACAACCACAAGCATAAGAAAAACATGTGTCTGTGTACACAAGGAGAGAGTTCACATTAGTTCTTAAGTAATTACTAGGGACATCAGAAACTAAAATGTCAATATAGAAATTCTGAAATTACTGTCCATATTTATATGCATACTCATAGTGCTCAGAAATTATCATGCTGGAGAATGGAACTGAAAATAACATAGAAAATAGTATTATGATTCTTTGTAAACTCATACTAAAACATGTTAAATGCTGTGTGTGGTGTTCAAAAGTGCAAACAAGAAAAACTGGACAATAGCAAAGATTATTAGAAGTACAAGATTATTCCAAAAGGGGAAAGATGACAAACCAGAATTTTCAGCTTGAAAAAAAAAGCAACTTTTTCTACACCATCATAAAGAGGACGGAAAAGAGGAACAAATATAACCATTTGCTATTTATCACTGCAGAAGAGCAAGTTTAATGAAACTGTCAGGTAGCAGGAAGAACTGTCTTTTACAAAAGTCACAGTTCAGCTGTAGAACTCACTGCCATTGTTAAGTCAAAGAAAATAAACTCAGAAAGTGTAATTTAACTTTGTACTCTGGGATGTTGGAAACAGTAACTTGTTTAACATATCTGTCCAGTTCCCAGAAGCTGGTAGGTTAAGTTAGCACTCTCTTTCTCCATCACCTCTTAGTATCTTCTACTCATTATTTACAGGATCTCTGTATGGATTTTCTCAAAACGAAGTCAGAAACTTTACCAAGAAGGTGCCACCATCATTTATGTATGAGATAGTGTGGCACTTCCAGAGAATACAGCACTTCCAACACAAGGTACCATCCTCTTTCAATTCCATGATTTCTGAAAAAGGACATTCTTTCAGTTCCAAGTGCTTACCTTGTCACCTCCTGATAAAAATAAACCTTCTGAGGAAGAAAACAGTCTTTTCTTACTGTTTCTTGATCCTCTGCCTGAAGTACACATTCCTTGCCACATATTGTATTCTTTCTCAATAATCACATGGTTTTCTGCATGGTTTTTTCTACATCAAAGGTTTCAGGGCTAAAACTTGTCTTTCCTTGATTTTGTTTTTCACTATCCATGCTCCTCAAGAAAAGCAAACCTGTAACACAAGAATACAGCAACAGCAGTTTCACCATTACCCTCTTTTTTTTTTTTTTTTTGGCTCACAACACTCTTTTACATATTATTGTTTTGTAAACACCTCAAAGTCACTCCAGCAGCTATGGAAAACATGTGTGAGCCTTCTGTGATTTTCTTGCGAAACACATACCCAGAAAACCCTTCTGCTGACTTTTGTCATTCTTGTTTATGACTTGTATACCTTGTTGGAGCTGCTGGAACATCGCTGCCTCACAAACAAGCAAAAAATAACCACATAAAATCCTAGTTTCTAGCATACCAAAATGTATAGAAACCTTCTTGAATATATGCTGGAAAGGGGCTTCTCTTACAGAAAAAACTGGCACAGAATGAAGAGCAAGCAGCTACAGTACAGTTACAAAGACCCCAAAAGCTGTTCCACCTTTTTGGTAGTCCCATAAACCTTGCACTTTTACAAGAAGCATGAAGTATTTGTTTCCAGGAAACACACAGACATAGCGCTTTAATGCATAGGGAAGCTGAGATACTTGTTCTACTTTGCCATTTCTAATGAGAACATGAGCCAGTAGTGTTCTTTTTCAGAGAAAAAAAAAAAAAAAAAAAAAAAAAAAAAGAGACAGAGAGACCAAGAAGGAAGTAGCATTTGCAGTAACCAGTAACAATTCAGTAGTGAAAGCTGGCTTAAAATGCATGCAAGTCACAAAAGTGTATGTTCTCAGAAACAGCTAATCAGTTTCAGATCCTAGGAGTAAAAAAATCCCAGGGTGGCTACTGTGCTGGAAGATCCTAGAAGTTTGTGAGCTCAGCCATGTCTCTAGGAATATGAGAAGGAGCATGTTTGCTTCATCTGTGAACCAAACTATTGGGCTGAAGAATGGGGGAACTCCAGTGTAGAAGGAGACAATACAATCTGGTAATGGAGGGAGGAACTGGGAAAGGATTTGCAGGATGAAGACTAAAAAAATTTAAGAGAAGAAACAGAGTCCCAGGATGAAAACAGGATTATTCTGAACAAGTGAGAGTAGAAAAGTGGTTCAGGGATGAAAAGGAAAGATGCAGTGGGGGAGTCTGGACACTAGGCTGAAAGGCACTGCATGGAAGTATGGGGGCTGTGAGATTGGAAGAACTGTGGATCAGGAGGTTTCTCAAATGAGAAAATTCTCTCCTTGTCTATTATCTCTCCACACAGATGTGTTAGGTACCCCCACAACCCATTTTCATTTCTGCTGTCAAAACACCATAACTTCATGGTTCACACAGTGGTGCTGATGACCTTGTGCAGACGAGCAATGGGGAAGATTGTATGAAAAGGTAAGCACAGCTTCCCTTCCCTCTGCACTGCTTTCCCATAGCCCACCATACTCCATCGTTCTCTCCCTTAAAGGAATAACTTTTTTCTTTCCACAAACTCCAATTCACTTTTTTTAGTACTATTCCCTGTTGACGTAATTAAAAATTAAATTTATGATAAAACCAAGGTGATTCAGTGTTGAACTCTGAGAGTTTCAGCATCTTCCTGTTCAGTACATTATACTACACAAAATGACTGCTAGATATTAAAGAATTCTGTAGGATGTCAAACTCTTAATACAACTGTTCTGTCACAGTTGGACAGAGGAAATAAATCATGTGCAGACACATGTTTATATATATATATTCATAGTTTTTACCTGCCTTTAATTACAGAATTGAAAGTCTTCATTATTTCCCACAAAATAATTATTTCCTCAAAAGCATAACAAAAGATGACAAAAGAGTAAGAACAAAGAGAAGAAAATAAACTATAGGCCTTCAGGAAGAGGAAAGCAGAAAACAAAACCAGAAAAGGAAAGAAGATTGAACTCAAGCCAAAATAAAACACAGGAAAATAAAACATACAAAGAGAAAGAAAACAAAGTAGAGACAGAAATATTAAAAAATAAAGACAGAAAGATGAGGTACCGGGTTTTTTTTCCTTTGATTTTGGACTTTTACAAGGAAAGAAACTGATCACTTAGAAAGTATAAATCTAAAAGGTAAGAATCTTCAGGTTTATTTTTAATTGAAATACTACTTTATTTATTTCTAGCTCTCTTAGGGAAACTGCAAAAGTAGAAATTTACAGTAATAATCTACAGAAATTACCTTCAGTTTCCTTTTAACTTCTCTCATTGAAAAGGAATTGAGTGGCGGAAGGGGGTGGTTTTCACATTCAACGAATGCACTAAAGCCTGGTTTTTCACCGGGGTGCAAAAATAAAAAATAATATGGGGCACCACAAATAGCAGATCCAGTTCCCAAATTAGTCAGCACCAGAGACTTTTAGTGAGGTGCAGCCTGTGACATGGAACTTGGAGCCACTTACGACTTTATGACAAAACTATTTCTTCGCGCAAGGTTTTAAATGCAAAATGAAACTGACTGGATTAGAAGTCTGTGTATGTCAGGGAATATGCAGTGTGTATAGAAGTGATGTCTTGAATAGGCTGGGTGAGAAGTATATTCCTTTTGATTGTTGTCTCTTTCTTTTTAATGTTCTCAGAAAATGGCTGTATCTTTCAGAGTCTCTCAAGGATTTTTAGATAAAAAGAGAGGTTTTATCTTTGCATGTCTATAAGCAGTGAAAAACTCCGGAGACTGAAACCTACAGGCAATTCAAATAAACTAAATCCGATCAAGGTAATATCAATGCCAGAATTAGAAGAAAACCCAGAGAGAATATCAATAACAACATTAAAACAGCAGGTTTCAACTGGAATCAATAGGCAGTATAAACAGAAAAAATTAAGTCACAAAGTGATAGTAGATAAAAGCTCCCCACTCATTAAAATTCTGTTTGTCTTTGTGTCTTTTTATCAATGTACCTATATATCTATGCAAGTGTATCAAAGTTTATAATGTAAAAGAATGATGAAATAATCTAATTAATTTCCGGTGTCATTTCACATATTTCTTTCAAGTTAAAACTGCAATATTAATAATGGTTTGCAGTTTAATAAAATATCTCTATGTCCTATTAACTTCTATATCTGCTTGTTATAAAGCTCTTTTTATCAAATAGCTAAACTTCAAAAGATTTCTACTTTGATCTGAAATGAAAAAATGAGGTTCATTCCATTTGTACAGAATAACCTCACTATATTTTATAGAAAGACAGTTGTCTGTTACTGCCTTTCTGTCTCAAAACACATTTTAACTTGGGCAAGTGAAAGGAAAGGAATACTGGAGAGAGAACATACATAAGAACAGGGCTGAAGATGTGTCTTAAAATTTATGATGACTGGAGTGAGTGAGATATTCTTCCTATTTGAAAACCAATAAAAGTATCAAGAATGAAATGTGGGGGTATTTATAGGTGTGTTTAATGCTCTGGGCTGAGCTTTCATGGTTTATTTCCACTTTCAAAACTGAGATTTTAACAATATGTTAATCTCCCCTTATTTTCTGACAGCTTTTTCTTTCTCACAGGAAAAAATTATATAAATTAGATTCAGTAAGGGAGAAATATTCTAAATTTGAAGCTATTTTGTGAAAATTATATCACAAATAAACATTTTAGAAGATGCCATCCCAAACTTTTAGAGGGTAAATTTAAAATTCTTCCATGATTGTAACGTAAGGGACTGGGCTTATATTAAGCCACATCTAAAAGCTACCTGCTTCTTGAATGAATAAGGAAAAAGCCCTTTTATATTCCTAAGCCTAGACCTTTATAAAGAAATAGTGTGAACCACAGTCAACATGATCACTTCAATCAGAACACTGTTTTACTGGACCTCTAAATGTTACTGGTAAGTGAATTGGTAGGAAAGTTAAAAAAAAAAATGCAGCTAGAGTAGCACAGTATGATAGACAATGTGGGAAAAAAAAAAAAAAAAAAAGGTGGTTAGGTCTATAGCAAAGGTAGTATTTCTTGTTAGTATATCATCCAAAAAAATCTTTACGCTGGAGCGTATAAACATCCTTTATCAACAAAGGCCAGCTGTGTCAGTAAAGGTATTTTCATTCACTAGTACCCATCCCCAGCTCTTCTCCACAGCTTCAATCCCCCTTTATCTATAAGCGTACCACCTCAGATCATCCATGTTGCTAACTTCCAGTATAGTTCTTCCATACAGTAATAGCTCCTTGTATGATCTATTTCCTCTCCAAGTAACTCAGTCACAAAAAACGACAGTAAGGGCCAATTCTCATTAATGTTTCTATAAATGACCTGGATGAAGGACTCAAATGCATACTAAGTTTGCAGATAATACTAAGTCAGGAGGACTTGTGCCCCCTGTGACTGTAGAGAGGCCTCAAGGTTGGTGTGCCCAAGCTGCCAAAAGGACCAACCACAGCTTGGGGTGCATCAGATCCTGCACTGCCTCTCAACCACTGGGTTGGATTAAACATTTGGGACCTGATATATCTTCCAAATTCTACATTTTCCATGCTTAGACTGAATTCTGATCTAATAGGTCATCTAAGTTTTTAATTTCTTGCATTGAAATTCTGAAGGAGTGTCACGCAGTAAAGATGTATGTGTTGCAAAAGTGATAGCTAGAGAAGATTTGAGGAGCAACTGTAAATAAAATTTGAGGAATTTCTGCTTCTTGGCATCCATTACTCTAAGCAAAACCAGACATAATGCAGCTAAATGAAATAAAGTATCATGGCAGTTTACAGTTCATGTATGAATGTGTTCACATTTAAATATATTTATCTGTTCAAAACAAGATGTTAGATTACTCAACTATAATGACAAACTCATGAAAATAGAACGGAAAATTGCATCCAGTGCAAGGGAGGTCTTTCAGAAGGTCGTGTTTTTCTGGTCACTAAACAGACTGATAACTTGGCATGCCACATTTTTAAACTGCAAAAGAAGTCTGAGTGTAATTTTCCTGGAAGAGTGTGTTCAGAACTGATTTCCAAGAGGATAGACAATGAAGAGTAGTAACAAGGGAGACGTGGTGGCTGCTACATTACAATCTAAGAAGTTTTTATTCAGATCTTCACAAAATCTCGGTTCTTCATGCCACATTCAGAAGAAACAGTGAGATAAAGTGCTACATAACTTTTCTAGCCCTCTGTATCACCTATCATCTGCATTCCTTAGAAACAGATTGCCATGATGGAGATGCTTAGCATGGAACATACAATTGATTTAATGGTTGATTTAAACTTCTGGGTTTTTTTGTACTTAATAATGGTTTAAAGTTAACTGATATAGATTTGTTAATTAACTGTCCAGAGGAAGTTTTACAGTTGATGCTGTTGTTTTCCCTGGAAATAACACATTGTGTGGAAGAGAAAAGATCAGCTGTACAATGTGATGCTGTTTTCAGTTTATCTATTTGTTTTATCTCATAAGAGAATAAGCACAAACATTCTGAGTCAGATGTTCTCATTAATGGGAATTCCCATTACAAAACTGAAAATACACAAGATACCAAGATACCAAGAAAATACCAAGATACAGTTCCAAATGTCTCTTTGTTCAAATCATAAGCATATTCTTAAGAGTGCCAGTCCCACAAAATTTGTGAATATTCTTACTGAGAATAAGTCTTACTTGCCTAAGGACAGGAAAATAATGGTGCGAAAGTCCTGAAATATCTACAGCAGATTTTGAGCACTTCCTCCAGAATCAAGATCCTCAAAACCTCTACTACCCCCATCCTAACACAGATGTACCCAAATGTCCCATATGCCTAAACATATATCCATATACTTCATTTGGTCCAGACTAAAAAGTTTTGGGAAAATGCCCTCTAAATCAAATTGTAACAAAACACAAGCCAGGGGAACTAATACCTCTTTTACATAAAGAACATTTTCAGTTGAAATTGTCCAACCATTTGAGAGAATAAGAGCCAAAAAGAAAAAAAATATATGCCAATTTGGACTTGACATCAGGAAAACATCGCTTTGAATACAATCAAGACTGTGAATTGGTCACCCAGAGAGGTTCTTTGGGAGGTTTCAGGACCTAACTAGATAAAGCCTCAAGCAGGCTGATTTGGTCTCACTACTGATCCTTCTTTTAGCAGGAATCTAGACTAGGGATCTCTCGAGGTCCACTATAACCTGTATTATCCTTCACCTGCATGGTTTTTATACATTACTTCTTACTGGTTGCTTGGTGCCAACTTTTACAGGATCCTCAAATATGTTTTGAGGTAGGAAATAGGAATGCAGAAGGGGATGGTACTGTGGTCTGCTGCCCCTTAAAAAAATTAATTTAAGCTTGGCTGAGATTTAAGGCTCTGAAAATTATTACTGAGTATCAGCAACTGAGATTCTTAAAAATGGAATAGTAAGCTCTCTAGATAGTCCTACTTGGACTACACTAGAATGAAATGACCTCTCCACTGTTATTGGAAGTCTTTCTAGCTACTGTCTCCCATGTTTAAACAGTTTCTGATATTTCCCACAAAATTATGCAAATTTCTGATCTTGAAATCAAGTAATATTTCACACCACTTGAAATGCTTAGTCAGTTGCTAAATAAAATATTTCTCTTTATAAGTAAACATAGCAGAACCTGACTCACAGCAAATTACTTATTTAATACGTTTAGCCCTACATTCTGCTTACAAATTTTCCTTGAAACAAACGTATAGCATTTAAATAAGAAATATTGTCTCCCTCCTGGTGGCATTTGAGCTCATGTTATCTCCCCAGTTACTTAATGACAAATGAACACCCCTGACAGATGGTGCTGCATGCAAACCTTCACATCAGTAAAGGCTGGGGCATTTGAAGGAAGGTTTGGTATTCACCTGGCTGCTTACCAGTGCTATTATTACCATATGCAGCTATTTATAGTAGAGAGCAGATTGACTTTGTCCCCCCTTCCAAAAAATTTTAAAAATAATAATATAGGAGAAAGAATGAATTTTGTCAGGTTCTGCAAGTGAGAACTGGGAAAAAATAGCTAGCGCTTAGGCAGTCAGCTCAGTCACAGAGACAGGATTTGAGAAGGACATTCTTCCATGTTTCACCACAGTTCCTTGGTAAAAACACAGGCGTTGAGGATAACCATCAGAATCCAGCATCAGAAGTACACTGGAGAACTATCTAAAAATACAATCTCTTGATTTTTGAAAAGAAGACTCTAGCCAGCAGTGCAGTCCTTAATCCTCTTCTGTCCAGGCTCTGACCTGAAGTATATGATAGAAAAAATACAAGAATTGATGAAAGTGTATTTGTGGAATTGTAACAGGTTAAGGGAAGATAAATGTCTGATTAACTGTAAAACATGGTACATTTCTACCATCCTAAATGCAATATTTAAACTTTCATATTTATTTCATCTCTATGCTCAAGCCTTACTATTTCTTAAGCAGTGACTACTCAAAAGAACACTTTCAGTGTAATGGATGTAGTCTTTGCTGTCTGAATAACAGACACAGTGAATGTACAGCACATTGGAAAAGCAGAGGGGAAAATAACTTACTTATCTCTTAATATATCTTAATAACTGATTTCTTACTGTTATAATGGAAATGACCAAAAAACTCCTTTTCTTTTCATGTGCCCTTATTATCAGACAACATTGCTATCATCTAAACAGAAGACCATATCTGTCACACAGAAGACAACCAGTATTGTACCAAGAAATCACATGATTCCTGGAAATTATCCTTCCTTCCTGCTTTTCTGCAAAAGCATTGGAGATTCTATTAATGCTATCTTTTTCCAAGAATGGCTCTGCTTTAGCTGAAACCTCAAAGTATGTTGAATAGGATATAAATTAGAATATTCTGTGAAAGTATTCAAGATCAATAAAGACACAAAACTTCACTTCAGTCTCTTGAAGGTCTGCAAAACAGTTTAAGATCATCATTTAAGTATAATCTTCATATGTGATCACTAATATCACAGTCAGTGGCATCGGATGGTACTGCCAATTACACACCCAACATTCCAATTCCTCTGTGAACTGGGTAGTTTCAGATTGTTCCCACACCAATACCATAAAGTGGGGCAACTGCCAAAACTGTTTACTGTTCATTATCTCATATAGGAGGATACAAAGTTGAAGTTCTGATTTTGAACAGAACCCACTGAAGATAGTATGGACAGCAAAATCCCAGAAACAGAGATAAAATTTTGTACTTTTCATCTAGCCTCTTTCTGACTTTTCTCACAAGAGGGCAACAAGCTGTTTGCAACATGGGAATTTTTCTTCAGGCAGCAGAAATGTATTACAACCTATGTTTATTTATGCAAAACATTGGTTTGGCATCTGACTAAGTCATAAGACAAAGTTATTAGCCAATATCCATTATAAGCTGCCTCCTAGAGGGAACTGGAATGTACTAGTCATACTTAACATTGCATGAGATTGCCTGCAGGTACTCTAGAGTCAACCCTAGGCCAAATTATAAGCACTGTTGGATTTATGCTTTCCTGTAGTCTTGCAGTGCTTGTCTTTTGTAAACCAAAAGAAGAAAATCTTCCTTGCCTTCCCATGATGCCAGACCGGTTTGTATCAAAATAGGTTAATGCTAGACAGAGCAGTTAATATTTATATTACAGTTTTATCTGATATATCTTTTCTCTAATTAGGATGTATGGATATTGCCACAAGTGGAGACCAGTGTTACAGTGGCCATTTCTGTTAAGCCATCCAAGAGATAACCGATAACTCCAGTGAGGTAAAAAACAAGGCACAGCATTCCTGAAGTAAATCTTAAGATACACTTTTTCAAAATTACATTTCTCATATTTCATGCAGTAGTTTTTGAAGTGTGTGGTAATAATGAGAAAATCCAGAGAACAATAAGCTCTGCAAAGTGTTGAGACACACACATCAGTTTTGTACGAGTATCTTTCCACAGTTTTCGGTTGAATTGAATGTATGTCATTCAAATCATGCTAAAAATCTTTGAGACAAATAATGAGGTAAATTCTTTATGTCCAATTACCACGATAATTACTTTAAGAGTGTTTACTGACTTAGAATCTAAGCAAACAAATATTTATTTAGACAATCATATAACCTTACTTGTGTTGCTTATGTTCACTTTCCAATAAGTTGGAAACTAAATAAGAATTAAACTTCTAGTCACTATCATGATTTAAACTTTTTGGAATTTTATCTTAGAATTCATATTTTCTTGGTAACAGTCATTATAAAAGAAATGATATATGTTAGAATTGATTGTTGTAATTTAAATCAGACAAGGATTTGTGCTCCTTGAAATTCCCTATTGCTTGATTTACAATGCTCTTCTTCATTATATCATCCTTAATTTTATACAATCACCATTTGAAAGATTTCCTGATATGGCTGCTGCCTTAATGAACCAAGGTTCTTTATCTGCTCAGAATGTTTGTTCCTATTGTAGTGATTTTTGTGCATGTTAAGAGACTCAGTACTATGTAATTGCTTGTTTGCCTGCCTGCTCTTTTGAATCTGTCTTTCATACATTATTGAGCTTTAGAAATCAATAGAATTTCAGGTGTCCAACAGCCATGTAACGATTTGTGAATATTGAGTGTTGGTGTATATCCCAGACACATAGTAGCCAGCATGTTTATCTAATCCTTTGATTCCAAGGACGGCTTTTGAAAACATTTCACTCATACAATTATATTTATTTCCTTTTGAACATGGCAATAAAT
Source organism: Lagopus leucura (assembly GCF_019238085.1). NCBI lineage: Eukaryota > Metazoa > Chordata > Aves > Galliformes > Phasianidae > Lagopus > Lagopus leucura. The sequence goes on from NW_024962263.1 coordinate 30,533,569, forward strand.
ATGTAAATATCTAGATTTGTATGAGTTTTGTAACTTATTTTTTTCTATTCTATGTGTACTTGATTTCTGTTTGTTCCAGAAATAAGTAAGATAGTTTTTAAAGTATAGATATCCTTGTTGTGTTCTTCTACTAAGTTTAAGGTGCTTTTTTCTCTTTTCCTTTCTTTTTATTTTCTTTTTTGCTATTTAGAATCCTCTTCATTCTTCACACATACTATCTATCATGTGACTTGAGGATAAACTGCCTCAATAAATCCCATTATTCTGAAGAACAATAGAAATTACAAATTGATGACACTACAACAATGATAAATAGCATGTTTTATTTTCTTACGTTGTTAGAATCTCATTCTTACACTTCTGAACTGACTCCAGTTCACAATGCTGTCAGACTAGGCAAGCAATACCTGTGTTGTTTCTGTTAAAGAAAAGGATGTTTCTGAACATTAGGATTTGTTAAATTCCAAATCTTGTTTAGCCAATTAGTGTAACCCATGTTATCTCTGAATGTGCTGTTGAAGAAGTAAATGAATAGTACATATCAAATGTGCCCATGTTTCCTGAAACAAAGAGGATCTTATCTGGGAAGATGCTGTTTGAAGATATGCACAGGACTGTGGCATCATGCCTCTCCTCTGATGCCATGAAAATAATCTTCTGTGGCAGTTTTGATGGTTGTGGATACCTGAGTTGCTGGAGGTAGTTAGGTTGGAGAAGTTTTTCTGCAGAAGAAAACATATGAACTAAATATATTTGAAATGACATTCACAAAGATTACAGCCATCATGATTAAAGTTGTGAGCCCATGGTTAGCTATATTTTACCTGTCTAGAGTCTTCAAACAAATGCATAAAGTGTCAAGACTGGTAACTAGGGCAAAGCTAAGCATTTTACCCTAAGGTTCAAAAGTTGAATTTCATGTTACATTACAAGAAAAGGAAAGAGACAAGAAAAAGCAAAAGACTAAGATACAGAGAGCAGTCATTCAACCCTCAATTCCTTCTACAATATTTGATATAAATATTTGATATAAATATTTGATATAAATACTTTCTCAACTAACTATGCTCAGTGACTGAGTACAAAGTAATGGAATAAGGAGAATTGGTAAAGTCAGGAAAATATTACTGAGGAATCACCCTTCTTCCCAATATGTTAACAGTGGCTAAAAGTGGTGGCCCAGACGCATGTTGCATTTTCACAGGCCTGTGTAGTAAATAGAAATGCAGAAAGTGAAATCATCTTCCTCCTGCTGTCCATGAAAGCACAACCATCAACTTCAGTGTGATCAGTCATTCATGCTTTCCTTTGCTCAGCTTGATCTGCTGCCCAATCATGAGCCTGAAGGCCCCTCTTTGCATCTTGTCACCTGTCAAGTGCTGCACCTTCTGGCAAAATATCCACCAGTTACTCTTGTTCTCAGATTACTCATCAGCCACTATCCCATATATTTACCAAGGCCCTGAGGACACTGATATCCTGGTCCTCAAGTAGGTTTCCTTCACATTCTTGCCCCAGAGGCTCGGCTTGGGGTTATCAGTCCTTGCCTGAGCTATGCTGTAGAATGCGTATCTCCAGCTCTGTCATGGTCACGCCTGACCATGCACTCTGGTAATACAGACCCTGATCCATGGATTGACTTCACAGATTAACTTCAGAGTTGTCTTATTGCTATGGACCTGTCCAGAAGTCAACAGGCTGACTGCAGCCCTGGTTACTGCTGCCAGACCTGATCCTACTTTGCTAACTTACATTTCTGTCTCAACTTGAGACCAACTTCAAGCTTGAATGATGATCTGGACTCTCCTTTGACCCTCACTGCTGTGTCCAGGACTGCCCAATTTTCTTTGCTTGGGAAACATATCCCCACCCCATTGGCTTTGCACCCATGCTTGGCCATTCCCCACCTGATGCAATTTCTGTGGCTCATGGTAGCAGACATATCTCACAGTGGCTAGTGCTCCTTTAAGACTGGAAAATTCACAGAACCACCCTCAGCAGTCTGGTCTGCTATCACTGTTTCAGATGAAGGCATCCTGTTGTAGAATACTGAAGGACTGCCTGGCGTGTTTCCCACAGGTGGTCAGTGCACACAGATAAATAGTCCCAAAAAATGTGGCTGTCACTCCACTTGTAAATATGAGGAAATCACAAAGAAAGGAAGGATACAGATACATTGAAATTGGAAAGAAATGGACAGGATAAGAAGACAGAAAAAAAAAAAAAAAAAAAAAAGTATTTTCAGAATCTCTTTTCAGATGGCTTTTACTATTCCAGTCCTTACTAAATCAGTTCTGGGACATTTCTGTGTCTTTTTGCCTTATAGTTTTGCAACAATGTAATAAGAGCAATTCACCTGCCATTACTGCACCTGTTTGTACAGTTTAAATTAAAACCAGAAACACTGCAAATCCCACTTCACAATGTCTTTCAGTGTTCAAGACTCTGAATTAAAGGCCTTCATTGTTTAGGAGGATTATTTCATTGCCTTCACTGGCTTCAAAGAAATAGGAATCTTCACTCACTTTTCTATTGATCCCCGCTGATCAGATTAACTTTGTTTTGGATTCCTACTGAAACAAAAGACAAATGGAAATGTTTTGAACACTTACGTGTACAGTTTTGTTTAGTTCATGATTCTATTACATATTACAAAGATGATTATTGGTTAAACAAAGAAAGAATAAGGGAATTACTGTGAATTATGTTCACTAAACACCATTACTTTAAACAATTACAAAATTATGAAATATTTCATAATGCCATGTTATTATGGTTAATTCCACAAGTAAGTGTATATTTTTTTAGCAGCATTTGTTCTTTAATAAACAATTAGGATAAAGAAAGGTCAAAGAACACTCCCATTTCAACACTACAAAAACTTTTAAATCCATTCTTGCTCCCATTGCCCCTTCATGCAGTTGATATTTGTTGACTTTCTCTTTGTTTTTTTGTAACAGATGTCAAAGGATCGTGATCTTGGAATGGGCCATGAGGCTCTCCTGGGACACTGCAAGCCAAGAAAGATGAATTGTATTAGCCTTACTATAGACAAAAGCTCTTCTTCTAGAAACAGTTATTTTCTCATATCCTTCTCTTACATACTTGTGTGCTCAGAAAATATATATATACTAAGGGGAATAGTACATGTTAATAACTGATTCACTTTATCAATGCTCTCCTGCACATCTACAAGCAAATTTGCTTCTTGTATATTCCCTGAAGCAGACCATTAAAGAATCAGCTGTGTAGGAAACCCAGTTAATCAACTGGATGATGACCATACCTCAGGTCTTAGTCATTTCTTTCCTCCCTTCTCTTCATTCTTTCTTGGACGTAGAAATGACTTTCTGATTAAGATGGCAGAGTTCTTGCCAGATCTCACTAGCTTGCTACAGACCTCACTGCATCTGACAATTTTTTCTTAGCTATCATGCCTATATATATATGAGTTCTGCTGTACAACTATGACAAACAACAGTGCTATTACATAGTGCATTCTGATGACACTGCAAAATTAGAAACTAAATATATCAATAATCAATACAATTGATGAATTACTGCTACATCCTTTACTGTAATGTGAATAAGGATGCTAACTCCACTTGCTATGAGTTCATCTGCTACAAAATCATGCAATAATTTGTATCAAGTTTGTTTGTTATCACACTTCTTTCAAAGTAAAATCATCTATGAATTTTTTTGAGACTTGTCAGTACTTTCTTTTAAATCTAATAAAAATTTCCCATACAACAATCTGTGTCTTCTCTTCCTTGTCCTGCCACCTCTAAAAAGAGTCTGTTTCAGTATTTTTCACACCTTACCGTGAAGTATCCAAGAAGAGCAATAAGATCTGTCATTAACTTGTTTTTGGTACAGCACCCACAGTTTTCTCAGCCTCACCAGTGCATGTGCACTAGTCTTCAAATTGTCTTGGTAATCCCTCAACTATGCTTACTGCAATATGCCAACATCTATTTTTTACTGGGAAATCTCAGAAATGAAAAAAAAACTTTGTATGGGATCTCACAAGTTTAAAATAGAGAAGAGTCACTTCCTTTTACCTGCTAGCTACACTCACACTGTTACTGCTCATTTCACCTTCTTCCCTACAGTTGTTGTACAGTTGTTGCTTATTGCTGGCTCTGTTCCTCCTGCTGTCCACTTAGGTCCACAAGTCATTTTTCACAGAGCTGCTTTTCATCCAGTTGATGCCTAGCCTTGATAGAGATGCCTTCCCAGACTAGGACTAGGACTTTGCATTCACCTTTACCGAATCTTCTGAGGTCGCTGCTGATATCTTGCTGCAGTCTACTGATGTCCTCCTGAATAACAACCTGTCCTCTGGTGAGAGAGGCACTCCCATCTAAGGTAGTGTGATCTGCAAACTTTGCTAGAGGTGCACTCTTCCTGAGCTCCTAGGTTGATAAGAAACAATGTGGGTTCTCACATGAACTTATGAGGGTCTCCATTAATAACTTTCTCCCAGAAGAAATTACTTCCACAGTCATAACCCTTTGAGCTTTATACGAGTCAGTGGTCTGCTCACCTTGAGCCTTCTTGGGCTTAGGATCTGAACTGGAGAATGGTCTTTGCAGTGCCTCCAGCTCCCTTTCCACATATAAGTATGAAGAATATAGAGATGCTGCTTTCAATAAAAATAACCAAAAGAGAATGAGTGGTATTAATGTAGAGTCAAATATGGAGTTGAGAAAAATGAGCTGGAGGAAATGGATAAATAGAAACACAGAAGACGGAAAGAAAGAAGGAAAAAATGGCAATACATGGGCAAAGGATTAGAAAAGGAGAAGGCCTGAAAAGAAATGATGAAAAATAAAGTACAATTAGGAGAAAAATGCTGTATCCAGAAGAAACTAACTAGTAATTTTCAAGTTTTATCTGTCACTGCAAGTGACATTATTAGCTCTATCGGTCAGTAGAAACCAGGAGCCCAACACTGTTCTCAATGCTGTGCTGTTCCTTCCCTCAGGAAAGGACTATTCTTGTTCTCCTGTGCCATACTGAAAGAAAATAATCTGGATGTTCTGCTTCCAGGACTTCAAGGCTTCACTCATAACAATGCACAACAAAAGGAAACAAGCAAACAAAACAGGAGTGAAATTGAGATGGCAAGGAATCTTGACCACACTCTTCCAGTGAATAATTCAGTTTCTGCTAGAAAGGTCTTTTTCACATCTACAGAGCTTGTCACAGTTTAAAAGAGTGAATAAACTTGTAGCAGTGTGAAAAAGTCTCAGCAAACCTCTGTGCACATGGAAATTGTTTGTTACATTAACACAGAAGTTTGTTTGTCAAAACTCAGTGGCACTGCATTATGGGGAAGCTTCCCAACAGGTCCTAAAACAGATTCATGGAGTGGGGATTAGTCAGAGCTCCAATCAATATCTGGAAAGATTATTTTATTTGAACTAAATGTGCTGGTATTCATCACTATATGAAATAACAAGTGGTTCAGAACAAGTGAATAATGTGAAGAAGAAGGAAATTGCACAGAGTAGGCTTTGTAAGGATTGTGAGATTATTGTGAATTATGCTGGCAGTATCTACTACACCAGTGCAACTGTTTCCATGAAGTATTGGAATTATTAAGGTTACTATTGAAATGTTTATGGTAACAGTGTCCCAGGTTACTGCAGTTGCAGCAATGATGCCAGCACAGTATGAACTACTGAAAATGCTTGCACTTGTTGATCTAGACAAGGAGAGAGAAAAGAAAACACACCTGCAAAAAATTGAATGATCTTATTGCTGTCTGTGATACCCATGGAAAACGTGAGGAAATAAATAAGAAGAGAAACAAAAGTAAATATTTTCCTACCTGTTATCAGCCCAGTTCTGCAGGATACGGCCTTTTATTTTCCTTACCTTCAAAACATTCGCTGTGCTTAGGATTTTTTTTACCTGACTTTATTCAAATATCTCAGAATCTTCCAAAGAAGTCCAGGTGTTATTTGTTTGGACTTAAGGATAAAGGTCCAGATGCTACTATCTATACTCACATTGACCAATATTTTATTCCACTGGTAGCCTCTTTAAGTTGAGGGTACAGCATACATTGAGTGCATCGTTCCTTACATATTTTTTCTTTTCATGTAGTAATTAATCTCAGAAAGCTTCCAGCTGCTAAACTTAGGGTCTTAATTTGGGCCTGTTGTGTTTATAAACGCTCATAATTTCTGACTGTTCTTAATAATGTCTGTAGGTCTCTGAACATCATGACTTAGACTTCTAAAATTTATCTTGTCTGGGAGCAATGCAAAACATATGAGGAAACAGTAGAATGCATGTGGAAAAAAATAATCATAACAACTACTATATATCTATCCATACTGTCTTGTAAATTGAGGCAGCCTAGTTATGCATGAAAAATTAACGCGAGATGTGATGCTCTTATTATTATTTGAGTGTTCTCAACCCCAGGCAAAATTAAAAAAAATTGCCATCTTTGGTAAAATAGTACCATGCTTAAATAAAGTGTAACATATGAGATGGGGAACAGCAGTTTCAGGAAAGAAAAAATGCAATGAATCAATAAAATAAACTCAGTGCTACTTGGTAGAATACAATGCTGCAGACTGTGGCTGCATATTAAGTTCTAGTCATTGCCACAATAATTTCACTACCATGGAAAACCTGTTCTAAATAGAAAAAAAAAGAAAATTGAACTTTCTGGTTTCCTGTTTCTCAGATCAGCTAAACCAATCATTCAGCAAAGGACTTTCTTGATAAGAAAAACTGTATTCTTAATCCACCAGTCAATATTTGTTCTAAGCAACAAATGTGTCAGAATTTTCTCATAATGCTATATTTCAGTAAAAGTATTTTCACTAAATTACTGTTATTTTTTAAACTCCTTTATTTCTGATCTCACTGTTATACTTATGCAATAATTTTAATGGACTAGTGCTGTTTCATACAGACCAGGCTTAAACTGTGTTGACATTAAAATATATTTTTATGTTATTAGAAAAAAAATCCAAAAGGTATGGGTTTCATGGACTTCAATATTTTAATGTGGAGGAGAGAAACATAATAGGAAAGCTAATTACAGTTCAGCAAGCCTATACAAAGGAATTCATGCAAGTGTATTAACACCTAAAAATGAATAGTCTGATCTGAGTGTTGATCTTTCAGAGGAAAAAAGTCTTGCCCAGGTCTACACAGATCATTAAAAACAAAGCAACAGCTCACACCTGCACTTAGAATACAATCCAAGCAATCTTATTAAAAAATATATTATTGGATAAAACAAAAATGTCATCATTAAAATGCAGCATACATCAGTGGATGCATACGTCAATTATATTAGTCAAAAGACTGACTATACATCTAAGGAAAAAGAAAGCAAAGCAAAGAAAGAAAATACACCAACTGCTACTAATGCTGAAACGTAAGAAGAAAGCTGTAGAAGAAGTGGAGTGATGTTGTAAATTAAGTTGTTTATAGAATATTAAAAAGAATCCAGTGAGCTTGCGTGAAGAATTTTAATTCAACAAATTTCAGTTTAAGGTTTATTTAATAGTTTGTACTGCCATAACTGCATGATTTAAATGGTAGCGCTGTATTTTATCAGTAATAATATAGTGGAAATGCACACACCTTCCAAAGTGGGCAAGAATAAACACACACAGCCAAATACGATCTGTTAATATATGTGTTTCATTATCAAAATAAATGGAGTAAGCAATATTGTGTGGATGTGCTGTGACTACTGTACTCATAACTTTAAGAAAAGCACAGGCCTTCAAGAATTAAAATGCCAGGCCTACAGATCTATAATGCCCATAACATCTTTGAGTCATTACAAAAATTCAGGTGGAATTGCCAGTTGATTCTAACGAGACTGTGTGCAAAGAACACACAGTAGAGGAGAGCAATGTGTTCACCAGCATTTTGGCTGTGAGAAATGTCAATAGTTTTGCTGCAAGACTTGGAAATGACTGTAGTGTCAGCTTTGAATGCCTTATACATTTTTATTATAATAGTGAGATTTGATGTTTTTTGAGGCCTATACACCACATGTACCAGACCTGAGATGATTCTTGGGTTCAGGACATGGCATAGCTACTTCAAAACATGAAAGAAAGATTAGACTCAAGTACTTCTGGCACCAATAAATCTGGGTTGAGATGCTGGTGACATGTAAGCTTCACTGCTGCCATGATGCTGTTGGTTCATGTATCCTGTTCTTTTCAGTAGATCTTCAAAAATCAGGACGCCCTTGGACATGGCGAATGGGGAAGGCCAGGAGTTTCCACTCTGCTCCTGCCTGACATACAGCTCACTCCTAGACCACCAAACACAATCTGTAACTGAGGGTCTCTGGAGGCTGCCCCATTGCTGCCCTGGCCAAGGTTGAGTGTAGCTGCAATGTTGTAATTCAGCACTGCACAAGCAGCTCTGCAGTGGACAAGGGACTTAAGCAGACATCTCTGCAGTGAGCTGGCCAACTGGTGTGGATGTGAATATCCAGGCTCACCCCTATGGATGCACTTCCTCTCAGGTGGTACATGCACCCTTGGGCTAACCAGTCGTGGAACTGCCCAAGAACATCTTCAGTGCCACTTCCTGGGGACCCCCAAACACTATGTGTGCCCTAGTTCAAACTAGTGCCTCCGCACTACTGAAGATCAGTTTTAAGCTTGCTTCTTCTTCCACTTTCTTTTCCTATAGCTTAAAAGTACCAACACTGTGCTTTCTCTATTACTGCTGTTTCCTAAACAGAAATACTTGGTAGCTAAGAGGGAGAAATACCCCATTGGCTACCTCCAGAGATACCATTTAATGGCTATTCCTGCTCTGAAATTGATCATGTGTGGTTCCAGAGCATCACTGTGATGTGGGGATAGATGAGTTTGAGCCCTTGATGCTCCCTGACCTCCAGTGTGGGCCTAGTGGTTCTGGGTGGAGGAGGGATCAAAAGTGCATGTTCTAAGCAACAGATAGCCAGACTCACAGAGCTCC